>NW_027310495.1:0-73309 GCF_047496795.1 Chiloscyllium punctatum
GACCCCCCCCCCCCAGCACCGGGAGGGGCGGTGAGAGACTGAGACAGGACCCTCGCTCCCCTGACCCCCCCCAGCACTGGGAGGGGCGGTGAGAGACTGAGACAGGACCCTCGCTCCCCTGACCCCCCCCAGCACCGGGAGGGCGGTGAGAGACTGAGACAGGACCCTCGCTCCCCTGACCCCCCCCCCCAGCACCGGGAGGGGCGGTGAGAGACTGAGACAGGACCCTCGCTCCCCTCACCCCCCCCAGCACCGGGAGGGGCGGTGAGAGACTGAGACAGGACCCTCGCTCCCCTCACCCCCCCCAGCACCGGGAGGGGCGGTGAGAGACTGAGACAGGACCCTCGCTCCCCTGACCGCCCCCAGCACCGGGAGGGGCGGTGAGAGACTGAGACAGGAGCCTCGCTCCCCTCACCCCCCCCAGCACCGGGAGGGGCGGTGAGAGACTGAGACAGGACCCTCGCTCCCCTCACCCTCCCCAGCACCGGGAGGGGCGGTGAGAGACTGAGACAGGACCCTCGCTCCCCTGACCCCCCCCCAGCACTGGGAGGGGCGGTGAGAGACTGAGACAGGACGCTCGCTCCCCTGACCCCCCCCCAGCACCGGGAGGGGCGGTGAGAGACTGAGACAGGACCCTCGCTCCCCTCACCCCCCCCAGCACTGGGAGGGGCGGTGAGAGACTGAGACAGGACCCTCGCTCCCCTGACCCCCAGCACCGGGAGGGGCGGTGAGAGACTGAGACAGGACCCTCGCTCCCCTCACCCCCCCCAGCACTGGGAGGGGCGGTGAGAGACTGAGACAGGACCCTCGCTCCCCTGACCCCCAGCACCGGGAGGGGCGGTGAGAGACTGAGACAGGACCCTCGCTCCCCTCACCCCCCCCAGCACTGGGAGGGGCGGTGAGAGATTGAGACAGGACCCTCGCTCCCCTGACCCCCAGCACCGGGAGGGGCGGTGAGAGACTGAGACAGGACCCTCGCTCCCCTCACCCCCCCCAGCACCGGGAGGGGCGGTGAGAGACTGAGACAGGACCCTCGCTCCCCTGACCCCTGGGTACCTGGAGGGGCGGTGAGAGACTGAGACAGGACCCTCCCTCCCCTGACCCCGAGAATGCAATCCATGATGACCCAGCCCCACAAGTCTGTTTTGCAGTCAGGGTGAACACTGGTGACTGTCACTTCTTACCAACTCCACCCGGAGACAGGGTGCAATGAATTGGTCACCTTGCGGGGTCAGGGGGGTGGGGGGTTTGAAACTTGAGAGAGAGAGAGAAAGAGAGATCCAAAGGCATTTGGATACAGAACTGGCTCAAAGGTAGAATTCAGAGGGTGGTGGTAGAGGGTTGTTTTTCAGACTGGAGGCCTGTGACCAGTGGAGTGCCACAAGGATCGGTGCTGGGCCCTCTACTTTTCGTCATTTATATAAATGACTTGGACGTGAGAATAAGTAGGAAGAGTTAGTAAGTTTGCAGATGACACCACAATTGGAGACGTAGTGGACAGTGGCGGTTACCTCAGATTACAACAGGATCTTGATCAGACGGGCCAATGGGCTGAGAAGTGGCAGATGGAGTTTAATTCAGATAAATGTGAGGTGCTGCATTTTGGGAAAGCAAACCTGAGCAGGACTTATCCACTTAATGGTGAGGTCCTAGGGAGTGTTGCTGAACAAAGAGACCTTGGAGTGCAGGTTCATAGCTCCTTGAAAGTGGAGTCACAGGTAGATAGGATAGTGAAGGAGGCGTTTGGTATGCTTTCCTTTATTGGTCAGAGTATTGAGTACAGGAGTTGGGAGGTTATGTTGCGGCTGTACAGGACATTGGTTAGGGGCCACTGTTGGAATATTGCGTGCAAATGTAGTCTCCTTCCTATCGGAAAGATGTCGTGAAACTTGAAAGGGTTCAGAAAAGATTTACAAGGATGTTGCCGGGGTTGGAGGATCTGAGCTACAGGGAGAGGCTGAACAGGCTGGGGCTGTTTTCCCTGGAGCGTCGGAGGCTGAGGGGTGACCTTATAGAGGTTTACAAAATCATGAGGGGCACGGATAGGGTAAATAGACAAAGTCTCTTCCCTGGGATGGGGGGTGTCCAGAACTAGAGGGCATAGGTTTTGGGAAAGAGGGGAAAGATATTAAAGGAACCGAAGGGGCAACTTTTTTACGCAGAGGGTGGTGAGTGTATGGAATGAGCTGCCAGAGGAAGTGGTGGAGGCTGGTACAATTACAACATTTAAGAGGCATTTGGATGGGTTTGGAGGGAAATGGGCGGGGTGCTGAGAAGTGGGACTACATTATTTGGGAAAACTGGTCAGCAATGGAAGAGTTGGACTGAAGGGTCTGTTTCCGTGCAACACGATCTCTATAACTCCATGAGAGAAGGTAAAGTGACACAGAGAAGGAGGGAGGGCAGGAGAGAGATACAGAGAGAAAGAGGGAGAGAGACAGACATGGAGACACAGAGCGAAGAGGAGGGAACGTGAAAGATAGAGAGAGGGTGGGAGAGACAGAGAGTGAGAGAGAGGGAGAGAGGAGGAGACAAAGACACAGTTGGGGGAGAGAGAGAGAGAGAAAAAGAGGGAGGGAGACAGAGAGGACAGTGAGAGAGAGAGAAAGTAAGAGACAGAGACAGACAAGAGAGGGGAAAGACAAAAACAATTAGAGAGAGAGATGGGGACAGAGAGATGGAGAGAGAGAGGCAGGAGACCAGCTCCAAACTGCAGATTCTATAAACACGGGGTCAGGAGTGAGGCGAATGTCCAGGCGCGGTACTCACCTGTGCTCTCTCCCCATCGTATTTGTACTCGCAGGTAAACGCGGCTTCATCGAACCTCTTCATCACTTCCCCAATGCCTTTTGTTGGGTGGGCGAGCATCGGTTTCAGAGGGATTCCTGCAGCACACCACCGTCCATTAAACACCGCACACTGGGATCACACTGTACACCCACACACTGTCCATTAAACACCGCACACTGGGATCACACTGTACACCCACACACTGTCCATTAAACACCGCACACTGGGATCACACTGTACACCCACACACCGTCCATTAAACACCGCACACTGGGATCACACTGTACACCCACACACTGTCCATTAAACACCCCACACTGGGATCACACTGTACACCCACACACCGTCCATTAAACACCGCACACTGGGATCACACTGTACACCCACACACCGTCCATTAAACACCCCACACTGGGATCACACTGTACACCCACACACTGTCCATTAAACACCCCACACTGGGATCACACTGTACACCCACACACTGTCCATTAAACACCCCACACTGGGATCACACTGACCCACACACTGTCCATTAAACACCGCACACTGGGATCACACTGTACACCCACACACCGTCCATTAAACACTGCACACTGGGATCACACTGTACACCCACACACCGTCCATTAAACACCCCACACTGGGATCACACTGTACACCCACACACCGTCCATTAAACAACCCACACTGGGATCACACTGTACACCCACACACCGTCCATTAAACACCCCACACTGGGATCACACTGTACACCCACACACCGTCCATTAAACACCCCACACTGGGATCACACTGTACACCCACACACCGTCCATTAAACACCCCACACTGGGATCACACTGTACACCCACACACTGTCCATTAAACACCCCACACTGGGATCACACTGTACACCCACACACCGTCCATTAAACACCGCACACTGGGATCACACTGTACACCCACACACCGTCCATTAAACACCCCACAGTGGGATCACACTGTACACCCACACACTGTCCATTAAACACACCACACTGGGATCACACTGTACACCCACACACTGTCCATTAAACACCCCACACTGGGATCACACTGACCCACACACTGTCCATTAAACACCGCAGACTGGGATCACACTGTACACCCACACACCGTCCATTAAACACCGCACACTGGGATCACACTGTACACCCACACACCGTCCATTAAACACCGCACACTGGGATCACACTGTACACCCACACACCGTCCATTAAACACCCCACACTGGGATCACACTGTACACCCACACACCATCCATTAAACAACCCACACTGGGATCACACTGTACACCCACACACCGTCCATTAAACAACCCACACTGGGATCACACTGTACACCCACACACCGTCCATTAAACACCGCACACTGGGATCACACTGTACACCCACACACCGTCCATTAAACACCCCACACTGGGATCACACTGTACACCCACACACCGTCCATTAAACACCCCACACTGGAATCACACTGTACACCCACACACCGTCCATTAAACACCCCACACTGGGATCACACTGTACACCCACACACCGTCCATTAAACACCCCACACTGGGATCACAATGATCCATACACTGTCCATTAAACACCCCACACTGGGATCACACTGTACACCCACACACTGTCCATTAAACACCCCACACTGGGATCACACTGTACACCCACACACTGTCCATTAAACACCCTACACTGGGATCACACTGTACACCCACACACTGTCCATTAAACACCGCACACTGGGATCACACTGTACACCCACACACCGTCCATTAAACACCCCACACTGGGATCACACTGTACACCCACACACCGTCCATTAAACACCCCACACTGGGATCACACTGTACATCCACACACTGTCCATTAAACACCCCACACTGGGATCACACTGTACACCCACACACTGTCCATTAAACACCCACACTGGGATCACACTGTACACCCACACACTGTCCATTAAACACCGCACACTGGGATCACACTGTACACCCACACACTGTCCATTAAACACCCCACACTGGGATCACACTGTACACCCACACACCGTCCATTAAACACCGCACACTGGGATCACACTGTACACCCACACACCGTCCATTAAACACCGCACACTGGGATCACACTGACCCACACACTGTCCATTAAACACCCCACACTGGGATCACACTGACCCACACCACCGTCCATTAAACACCGCACACTGGGATCACACTGTACACCCACACACTGTCCATTAAACACCCCACACTGGGATCACACTGACCCACACCACCGTCCATTAAACACCGCACACTGGGATCACACTGTACACCCACACACTGTCCATTAAACACCCCACACTGGGATCACACTGTACACCCACACACCGTCCATTAAACACCCCACACTGGGATCACACAGTACACCCACACACCGTCCATTAAACACCCCACACTGGGATCACACTGTACACCCACACACCGTCCATTAAACACCCCACACTGGGATCACACTGTACACCCACACACCGTCCATTAAACACCCCACACTGGGATCACACTGTACACCCACACACTGTCCATTAAACACCGCACACTGGGATCACACTGTACACCCACACACTGTCCATTAAACACCCCACACTGGGATCACACTGACCCACACCACCGTCCATTAAACACCGCACACTGGGATCACACTGACCCACACACTGTCCATTAAACACCGCACACTGGGATCACACTGACCCACACACTGTCCATTAAACACCCCACACTGGGATCACACTGACCCACACACTGTCCATTAAACACCCCACACTGGGATCACACTGTACACCCACACACCGTCCATTAAACACCGCACACTGAGATCACACTGTACACCCACACACCGTCCATTAAATACCCCACACTGGGATCACACTGTACACCCACACACCATCCATTAAACACCCCACACTGGGATCACACTGTACACCCACACACCGTCCATTAAACACCGCACACTGGGATCACACTGTACACACACCGTCCATTAAACACCCCACACTGGGATCACACTGTACACCCACACACTGTCCATTAAACACCCCACACTGGGATCACACTGTACACCCACACACCGTCCATTAAACACCCCACACTGGGATCACACTGTACACCCACACACCGTCCATTAAACACCCCACACTGGGATCACACTGACCCACACACTGTCCATTAAACACCCCACACTGGGATCACACTGACCCACACACTGTCCATTAAACACCCCACACTGGGATCACACTGTACACCCACACACTGTCCATTAAATACCGCACACTGGGATCACACTGTACACCCACACACTGTCCATTAAATACCGCACACTGGGATCACACTGTACACCCACACACCGTCCATTAAACACCGCACACTGGGATCACACTGTACACCCACACACCGTCCATTAAACACCGCACACTGGGATCACACTGTACACCCACACACTGTCCATTAAACACCCCACACTGGGATCACACTGTACACCCACACACTGTCCATTAAACACCCCACACTGGGATCACACTGTACACCCACACACTGTCCATTAAACACCCCACACTGGGATCACACTGTACACCCACACACTGTCCATTAAACACCCCACACTGGGATCACACTGTACACCCACACACCGTCCATTAAACACCCCACACTGGGATCACACTGTACACCCACACACCGTCCATTAAACACCCCACACTGGGATCACACTGACCCACACACTGTCCATTAAACACCCCACACTGGGATCACACTGACCCACACACTGTCCATTAAACACCCCACACTGGGATCACACTGTACACCCACACACTGTCCATTAAATACCGCACACTGGGATCACACTGTACACCCACACACCGTCCATTAAACACCGCACACTGGGATCACACTGTACACCCACACGCCGTCCATTAAACACCCCACACTGGGATCACACTGTACACCCACACACCGTCCATTAAACACCCCACACTGGGATCACACTGTACACCCACACACCGTCCATTAAACACCGCACACTGGGATCACACTGTACACCCACACACTGTCCATTAAATACCGCACACTGGGATCACACTGACCCACACACTGTCCATTAAACACCCCACACTGGGATCACACTGTACACCCACACACTGTCCATTAAACACCCCACACTGGGATCACACTGACCCACACACCGTCCATTAAACACCCCACACTGGGATCACACTGTACACCCACACACTGTCCATTAAACACCCCACACTGGGATCACACTGTACACCCACACACTGTCCATTAAACACCCCACACTGGGATCACACTGTACACCCACACACTGTCCATTAAACAGCCCACACTGGGATCACACTGTACACCCACACACCGTCCATTAAACACCCCACACTGGGATCACACTGTACACCCACACACCGTCCATTAAACACCCCACACTGGGATCACACTGTACACCCACACACCGTCCATTAAACACCCCACACTGGGATCACACTGTACACCCACACACCGTCCATTAAACACCCCACACTGGGATCACACTGTACACCCACACACCGTCCATTAAACACCCCACACTGGGATCACACTGTACACCCACACACCGTACATTAAACACCCCACACTGGGATCACACTGTACACCCACACACCGTCCATTAAACACCCCACACTGGGATCACACTGTACACCCACACACCGTCCATTAAACACCCCACACTGGGATCACACTGTACACCCACACACTGTCCATTAAACACCCCACACTGGGATCACACTGTACACCCACACACTGTCCATTAAACACCCCACACTGGGATCACACTGTACACCCACACACTGTCCATTAAACACCCCACACTGGGATCACACTGTACACCCACACACTGTCCATTAAACACCCCACACTGGGATCACACTGTACACCCACACACTGTCCATTAAACACCGCACACTGGGATCACACTGTACACCCACACACCGTCCATTAAACACCGCACACTGGGATCACACTGTACACCCACACACCGTCCATTAAACACCCCACACTGGGATCACACTGTACACCCACACACCGTCCATTAAACACCCCACACTGGGATCACACTGTACACCCACACACCGTCCATTAAACACCCCACACTGGGATCACACTGACCCACACACTGTCCATTAAACACCCTACACTGGGATCACACTGACCCACACACTGTCCATTAAACACCGCACACTGGGATCACACTGACCCACACACTGTCCATTAAACACCGCACACTGGGATCACACTGTACACGCACACACTGTCCATTAAATACCGCACACTGGGATCACACTGTACACCCACACACTGTCCATTAAATACCGCACACTGGGATCACACTGTACACCCACACACTGTCCATTAAACACCCCACACTGGGATCACACTGACCCACACACTGTCCATTAAACACCCCACACTGGGATCACACTGTACACCCACACACCGTCCATTAAACACCGCACACTGGGATCACACTGTACACCCACACACCATCCATTAAACACCGCACACTGGGATCACACTGACCCACACACTGTCCATTAAACACCCTACACTGGGATCACACTGACCCACACACTGTCCATTAAACACCCCACACTGGGATCACACTGTACACCCACACACCGTCCATTAAACACCCCACACTGGGATCACACTGTACACCCACACACCGTCCATTAAACACCCCACACTGGGATCACACTGTACACCCACACACCGTCCATTAAACACCCCACACTGGGATCACACTGTACACCCACACACCGTCCATTAAACACCCCACACTGGGATCACACTGACCCACACACTGTCCATTAAACACCCCACACTGGGATCACACTGACCCACACACTGTCCATTAAACACCCCACACTGGGATCACACTGTACACCCACACACTGTCCATTAAATACCGCACACTGGGATCACACTGTACACCCACACGCCGTCCATTAAACACCGCACACTGGGATCACACTGTACACCCACACGCCGTCCATTAAACACCCCACACTGGGATCACACTGTACACCCACACACTGTCCATTAAACACCCCACACTGGGATCACACTGTACACCCACACACTGTCCATTAAACACCCCACACTGGGATCACACTGTACACCCACACACTGTCCATTAAACACCCCACACTGGGATCACACTGTACACCCACACACTGTCCATTAAACACCCCACACTGGGATCACACTGTACACCCACACACCGTCCATTAAACACCCCACACTGGGATCACACTGTACACCCACACACCGTCCATTAAACACCCCACACTGGGATCACACTGTACACCCACACACCGTCCATTAAACACCCCACACTGGGATCACACTGTACACCCACACACCGTCCATTAAACACCCCACACTGGGATCACACTGTACACCCACACACCGTCCATTAAACACCCCACACTGGGATCACACTGTACACCCACACACCGTCCATTAAACACCCCACACTGGGATCACACTGTACACCCACACACCGTCCATTAAACACCCCACACTGGGATCACACTGTACACCCACACACTGTCCATTAAACACCCCACACTGGGATCACACTGTACACCCACACACTGTCCATTAAACACCCCACACTGGGATCACACTGTACACCCACACACTGTCCATTAAACACCCCACACTGGGATCACACTGTACACCCACACACTGTCCATTAAACACCCCACACTGGGATCACACTGTACACCCACACACTGTCCATTAAACACCGCACACTGGGATCACACTGTACACCCACACACCGTCCATTAAACACCCCACACTGGGATCACACTGACCCACACACTGTCCATTAAACACCCTACACTGGGATCACACTGACCCACACACTGTCCATTAAACACCGCACACTGGGATCACACTGACCCACACACTGTCCATTAAACACCGCACACTGGGATCACACTGTACACGCACACACTGTCCATTAAACACCCCACACTGGGATCACACTGTACACCCACACACTGTCCATTAAACACCCCACACTGGGATCACACTGACCCACACACTGTCCATTAAACACCCTACACTGGGATCACACTGACCCACACACTGTCCATTAAACAACGCACACTGGGATCACACTGTACACCCATACACTGTCCATTAAACACCGCACACTGGGATCACACTGTACACCCACACACCGTCCATTAAACACCCCACACTGGGATCACACTCACCCACACACTGTCCATTAAACACCCCACACTGGGATCACACTGTACACCCACACACAGTCCATTAAACACCCCACACTGGGATCACACTGTACACCCACACACCGTCCATTAAACACCCCACACTGGGATCACACTGTACACCCACACACCGTCCATTAAACACCCCACACTGGGATCACACTGACCCACACACTGTCCATCAAACACCCCACACTGGGATCACACTGACCCACACACTGTCCATTAAACACCCCACACTGGGATCACACTGTACACCCACACACTGTCCATTAAACACCGCACACTGGGATCACACTGTACACCCACACACCGTCCATTAAACACCCCACACTGGGGTCACACTGTACACCCACACACTGTCCATTAAACACCCCACACTGGGGTCACACTGTACACCCACACACCGTCCATTAAACACCCCACACTGGGATCACACTGTACACCCACACACTGTCCATTAAACACCCCACACTGGGATCACACTGTACACCCACACACTGTCCATTAAACAACGCACACTGGGATCACACTGTACACCCACACACCGTCCATTAAACACCCCACACTGGGATCACACTGTACACCCACACACCGTCCATTAAACACCCCACACTGGGATCACACTGTACACCCACACACCGTCCATTAAACACCCCACACTGGGATCACACTGTGCACCCACACACTGTCCATTAAACACCCCACACTGGGATCACACTGTACACCCACACACTGTCCATTAAACACCCCACACTGGGATCACACTGTACATCCACACACTGTCCATTAAACACCCCACACTGGGATCACACTGTACACCCACACACTGTCCATTAAACACCCCACACTGGGATCACACTGTACACCCACACACTGTCCATTAAACACCGCACACTGGGATCACACTGTACACCCACACACCGTCCATTAAACACCGCACACTGGGATCACACTGTACACCTACACACCGTCCATTAAACACCCCACACTGGGATCACACTGTACACCCACACACCGTCCATTAAACACCCCACACTGGGATCACACTGTACACCCACACACCGTCCATTAAACACACCACACTGGGATCACACTGACCCACACACTGTCCATTAAACACCCTACACTGGGATCACACTGACCCACACACTGTCCATTAAACACCGCACACTGGGATCACACTGACCCACACACTGTCCATTAAACACCCCACACTGGGATCACACTGTACACCCACACACCGTCCATTAAACACCCCACACTGGGATCACACTGTACACCCACACACTGTCCATTAAACACCGCACACTGGGATCACACTGTACACCCACACACTGTCCATTAAACACCCCACACTGGGATCACACTGTACACCCACACACCGTCCATTAAACACCGCACACTGGGATCACACTGTACACCCACACACCGTCCATTAAACACCGCACACTGGGATCACACTGACCCACACCACCGTCCATTAAACACCGCACACTGGGATCACACTGTACACCCACACACCGTCCATTAAACACCCCACAGTGGGATCACACTGTACACCCACACACCGTCCATTAAACACCCCACACTGGGATCACACTGTACACCCACACACCGTCCATTAAACACCCCACACTGGGATCACACTGTACACCCACACACCGTCCATTAAACACCCCACACTGGGATCACACTGTACACCCACACACCGTCCATTAAACACCCCACACTGGGATCACACTGTACACCCACACACCGTCCATTAAACACCCCACACTGGGATCACACTGTACACCCACACACTGTCCATTAAACACCGCACACTGGGATCACACTGTACACCCACACACTGTCCATTAAACACCCCACACTGGGATCACACTGACCCACACCACCGTCCATTAAACACCGCACACTGGGATCACACTGACCCACACACTGTCCATTAAACACCGCACACTGGGATCACACTGACCCACACACTGTCCATTAAACACCCCACACTGGGATCACACTGACCCACACACTGTCCATTAAACACCCCACACTGGGATCACACTGTACACCCACACACCGTCCATTAAACACCGCACACTGGGATCACACTGTACACCCACACACCGTCCATTAAACACCGCACACTGGGATCACACTGTACACCCACACACCGTCCATTAAACACCCCACACTGGGATCACACTGTACACCCACACACTGTCCATTAAACACCCCACACTGGGATCACACTGTACACCCACACACTGTCCATTAAACACCCCACACTGGGATCACACTGTACACCCACACACTGTCCATTAAACACCGCACACTGGGATCACACTGTACACCCACACACCGTCCATTAAACACCGCACACTGGGATCACACTGTACACCCACACACCGTCCATTAAACACCCCACACTGGGATCACACTGTACACCCACACACCGTCCATTAAACACTCCACACTGGGATCACACTGTACACCCACACACCGTCCATTAAACACTCCACACTGGGATCACACTGTACACCCACACACCGTCCATTAAACACCCCACACTGGGATCACACTGTACACCCACACACCGTCCATTAAACACCCCACACTGGGATCACACTGTACACCCACACACTGTCCATTAAACACCCCACACTGGGATCACACTGTACACGCACACACCGTCCATTAAACACCGCACACTGAGATCACACTGTACACCCACACACCGTCCATTAAACACCCCACACTGGGATCACACTGTACACCCACACACCGTCCATTAAACACCCCACACTGGGATCACACTGTACACCCACACACCGTCCATTAAACACCCCACACTGGGATCACACTGACCCACACACTGTCCATTAAACACCCTACACTGGGATCACACTGACCCACACACTGTCCATTAAACACCCCACACTGGGATCACACTGTACACCCACACACTGTCCATTAAATACCGCACACTGGGATCACACTGTACACCCACACACCGTCCATTAAACACCGCACACTGGGATCACACTGTACACCCACACACCGTCCATTAAACACCGCACACTGGGATCACACTGTACACCCACACACTGTCCATTAAACACCCCACACTGGGATCACACTGTACACCCACACACTGTCCATTAAACACCCCACACTGGGATCACACTGTACACCCACACACCGTCCATTAAACACCCCACACTGGGATCACACTGTACACCCACACACCGTCCATTAAACACCCCACACTGGGATCACACTGTACACCCACACACCGTCCATTAAACACCCCACACTGGGATCACACTGACCCACACACTGTCCATTAAACACCCCACACTGGGATCACACTGTACACCCACACACTGTCCATTAAACACCCCACACTGGGATCACACTGTACACCCACACACCGTCCATTAAACACCCCACACTGGGATCACACTGACCCACACACTGTCCATTAAACACCCCACACTGGGATCACACTGTACACCCACACACTGTCCATTAAACACCCCACACTGGGATCACACTGACCCACACACTGTCCATTAAACACCCCACACTGGGATCACACTGTACACCCACACACTGTCCATTAAATACCGCACACTGGGATCACACTGTACACGCACACACCGTTCATTAAACACCGCACACTGGGATCACACTGTACACCCACACACCGTCCATTAAACACCGCACACTGGGATCACACTGTACACCCACACACTGTCCATTAAACACCCCACACTGGGATCACACTGTACACCCACACACTGTCCATTAAACACCCCACACTGGGATCACACTGTACACCCACACACTGTCCATTAAACACCCCACACTGGGATCACACTGTACACCCACACACCGTCCATTAAACACCCCACACTGGGATCACACTGTACACCCACACACTGTCCATTAAACACCCCACACTGGGATCACACTGTACACCCACACACTGTCCATTAAACACCGCACACTGGGATCACACTGTACACCCACACACCGTCCATTAAACACCCCACACTGGGATCACACTGTACACCCACACACCGTCCATTAAACACCCCACACTGGGATCACACTGTACACCCACATACCGTCCATTAAACACCCCACACTGGGATCACACTGTACACCCACACACTGTCCATTAAACACCCCACACTGGGATCACACTGTACACCCACACACTGTCCATTAAACACCCCACACTGGGATCACACTGTACACCCACACACTGTCCATTAAACACCCCACACTGGGATCACACTGACCCACACACTGTCCATTAAACACCCTACACTGGGATCACACTGACCCACACACTGTCCATTAAACACCGCACACTGGGATCACACTGACCCACACACTGTCCATTAAACACCCCACACTGGGATCACACTGTACACCCACACACTGTCCATTAAACACCCCACACTGGGATCACACTGTACACCCACACACCGTCCATTAAACACCCCACACTGGGATCACACTGTACACCCACACACCGTCCATTAAACACCCCACACTGGGATCACACTGTACACCCACACACCGTCCATTAAACACCCCACACTGGGATCACACTGACCCACACACTGTCCATTAAACACCCTACACTGGGATCACACTGACCCACACACTGTCCATTAAACACCGCAAACTGGGATCACACTGTACACCCACACACTGTCCATTAAACACCGCACACTGGGATCACACTGTACACCCACACACTGTCCATTAAACACCCCACACTGGGATCACACTGTACACCCACACACTGTCCATTAAACACCGCACACTGGGATCACACTGTACACCCACACACCGTCCATTAAACACCCCACACTGGGGTCACACTGTACACCCACACACCGTCCATCAAACACCCCACACTGGGATCACACTGACCCACACACTGTCCATTAAACACCCCACACTGGGATCACACTGTACACCCACACACTGTCCATTAAACACCGCACACTGGGATCACACTGTACACCCACACACCGTCCATTAAACACCCCACACTGGGGTCACACTGTACACCCACACACTGTCCATTAAACACCCCACACTGGGATCACACTGTACACCCACACACTGTCCATTAAACACCCCACACTGGGATCACACTGTACACCCACACACCGTCCATTAAACACCCCACACTGGGATCACACTGACCCACACACTGTCCATTAAACACCCCACACTGGGGTCACACTGACCCACACACTGTCCATTAAACACCCCACACTGGGGTCACACTGTACACCCACACACTGTCCATTAAACACCCCACACTGGGATCACACTGACCCACACACTGTCCATTAAACACCCCACACTGGGATCACACTGTACACCCACACACTGTCCATTAAACACCGCACACTGGGATCACACTGTACACCCACACACCGTCCATTAAACACCCCACACTGGGATCACACTGTACACCCACACACCGTCCATTAAACACCCCACACTGGGATCACACTGTACACCCACACACCGTCCATTAAACACCCCACACTGGGATCACACTGTACACCCACACACCGTCCATTAAACACCCCACACTGGGATCACACTGTACACCCACACACCGTCCATTAAACACCCCACACTGGGATCACACTGTACACCCAGACACCGTCCATTAAACACCCCACACTGGGATCACACTGTACACCCACACACCGTCCATTAAACACCCCACACTGGGATCACACTGTACACCCACACACTGTCCATTAAACACCCCACACTGGGATCACACTGTACACCCACACACTGTCCATTAAACACCCCACACTGGGATCACACTGTACACCCACACACTGTCCATTAAACACCGCACACTGGGATCACACTGTACACCCACACACCGTCCATTAAACACCGCACACTGGGATCACACTGTACACCCACACACCGTCCATTAAACACCCCACACTGGGATCACACTGTACACCCACACACCGTCCATTCAACACCCCACACTGGGATCACACTGACCCACACACTGTCCATTAAACACCCTACACTGGGATCACATTGACCCACACACTGTCCATTAAACACCGCACACTGGGATCACACTGACCCACACACTGTCCATTAAACACCGCACACTGGGATCACACTGTACACGCACACATTGTCCATTAAACACCCCACACTGGGATCACACTGTACACCCACACACTGTCCATTAAACACCCCACACTGGGATCACACTGACCCACACACTGTCCATTAAACACCCTACACTGGGATCACACTGACCCACACACTGTCCATTAAACAACGCACACTGGGATCACACTGTACACCCATACACTGTCCATTAAACACCGCACACTGGGATCACACTGTACACCCACACACCGTCCATTAAACACCCCACACTGGGATCACACTCACCCACACACTGTCCATTAAACACCCCACACTGGGATCACACTGTACACCCACACACAGTCCATTAAACACCCCACACTGGGATCACACTGTACACCCACACACCGTCCATTAAACACCCCACACTGGGATCACACTGTACACCCACACACCGTCCATTAAACACCCCACACTGGGATCACACTGACCCACACACTGTCCATCAAACACCCCACACTGGGATCACACTGACCCACACACTGTCCATTAAACACCCCACACTGGGATCACACTGTACACCCACACACTGTCCATTAAACACCGCACACTGGGATCACACTGTACACCCACACACCGTCCATTAAACACCCCACACTGGGGTCACACTGTACACCCACACACTGTCCATTAAACACCCCACACTGGGGTCACACTGTACACCCACACACCGTCCATTAAACACCCCACACTGGGATCACACTGTACACCCACACACTGTCCATTAAACACCCCACACTGGGATCACACTGTACACCCACACACTGTCCATTAAACAACGCACACTGGGATCACACTGTACACCCACACACCGTCCATTAAACACCCCACACTGGGATCACACTGTACACCCACACACCGTCCATTAAACACCCCACACTGGGATCACACTGTACACCCACACACCGTCCATTAAACACCCCACACTGGGATCACACTGTGCACCCACACACTGTCCATTAAACACCCCACACTGGGATCACACTGTACACCCACACACTGTCCATTAAACACCCCACACTGGGATCACACTGTACATCCACACACTGTCCATTAAAAACCCCACACTGGGATCACACTGTACACCCACACACTGTCCATTAAACACCCCACACTGGGATCACACTGTACACCCACACACTGTCCATTAAACACCGCACACTGGGATCACACTGTACACCCACACACCGTCCATTAAACACCGCACACTGGGATCACACTGTACACCTACACACCGTCCAGTAAACACCCCACACTGGGATCACACTGTACACCCACACACCGTCCATTAAACACCCCACACTGGGATCACACTGTACACCCACACACCGTCCATTAAACACACCACACTGGGATCACACTGACCCACACACTGTCCATTAAACACCCTACACTGGGATCACACTGACCCACACACTGTCCATTAAACACCGCACACTGGAATCACACTGACCCACACACTGTCCATTAAACACCGCACACTGGAATCACACTGACCCACACACCGTCCATTAAACACCCCACACTGGGATCACACTGTACACCCACACACCGTCCATTAAACACCCCACACTGGGATCACACTGTACACCCACACACTGTCCATTAAACACCGCACACTGGGATCACACTGTACACCCACACACTGTCCATTAAACACCCCACACTGGGATCACACTGTACACCCACACACCGTCCATTAAACACCGCACACTGGGATCACACTGTACACCCACACACCGTCCATTAAACACCGCACACTGGGATCACACTGACCCACACCACCGTCCATTAAACACCGCACACTGGGATCACACTGTACACCCACACACTGTCCATTAAACACCCCACACTGGGATCACACTGTACACCCACACACCGTCCATTAAACACCCCACACTGGGATCACACTGTACACCCACACACCGTCCATTAAACACCGCACACTGGGATCACACTGTACACCCACACACCGTCCATTAAACACCGCACACTGGGATCACACTGTACACCCACACACCGTCCATTAAACACCCCAGACTGGGATCACACTGTACACCCACACACTGTCCATTAAACACCCCACACTGGGATCACACTGTACACCCACACACTGTCCATTAAACACCCCACACTGGGATCACACTGTACACCCACACACTGTCCATTAAACACCGCACACTGGGATCACACTGTACACCCACACACCGTCCATTAAACACCGCACACTGGGATCACACTGTACACCCACACACCGTCCATTAAACACCCCACACTGGGGTCACACTGTACACCCACACACCGTCCATTAAACACTCCACACTGGGATCACACTGTACACCCACACACCGTCCATTAAACACTCCACACTGGGATCACACTGTACACCCACACACCGTCCATTAAACACCGCACACTGAGATCACACTGTACACCCACACACCGTCCATTAAACACCCCACACTGGGATCACACTGTACACCCACACACCGTCCATTAAACACCCCACACTGGGATCACACTGTACACCCACACACCGTCCATTAAACACCCCACACTGGGATCACACTGACCCACACACTGTCCATTAAACACCCTACACTGGGATCACACTGACCCACACACTGTCCATTAAACACCCCACACTGGGATCACACTGTACACCCACACACTGTCCATTAAATACCGCACACTGGGATCACACTGTACACCCACACACCGTCCATTAAACACCGCACACTGGGATCACACTGTACACCCACACACCGTCCATTAAACACCGCACACTGGGATCACACTGTACACCCACACACTGTCCATTAAACACCCCACACTGGGATCACACTGTACACCCACACACTGTCCATTAAACACCCCACACTGGGATCACACTGTACACCCACACACCGTCCATTAAACACCCCACACTGGGATCACACTGTACACCCACACACCGTCCATTAAACACCCCACACTGGGATCACACTGTACACCCACACACCGTCCATTAAACACCCCACACTGGGATCACACTGACCCACACACTGTCCATTAAACACCCCACACTGGGATCACACTGTACACCCACACACTGTCCATTAAACACCCCACACTGGGATCACACTGTACACCCACACACCGTCCATTAAACACCCCACACTGGGATCACACTGACCCACACACTGTCCATTAAACACCCCACACTGGGATCACACTGTACACCCACACACTGTCCATTAAACACCCCACACTGGGATCACACTGACCCACACACTGTCCATTAAACACACCACACTGGGATCACACTGTACACCCACACACTGTCCATTAAATACCGCACACTGGGATCACACTGTACACGCACACACCGTCCATTAAACACCGCACACTGGGATCACACTGTACACCCACACACCGTCCATTAAACACCGCACACTGGGATCACACTGTACACCCACACACTGTCCATTAAACACCCCACACTGGGATCACACTGACCCACACACTGTCCATTAAACACCCCACACTGGGATCACACTGTACACCCACACACTGTCCATTAAATACCGCACACTGGGATCACACTGTACACGCACACACCGTCCATTAAACACCGCACACTGGGATCACACTGTACACCCACACACTGTCCATTAAACACCCCACACTGGGATCACACTGACCCACACACTGTCCATTAAACACCCCACACTGGGGTCACACTGTACACCCACACACTGTCCATTAAACACCCCACACTGGGATCACACTGACCCACACACTGTCCATTAAACACCCCACACTGGGATCACACTGTACACCCACACACTGTCCATTAAACACCGCACACTGGGATCACACTGTACACCCACACACCGTCCATTAAACACCCCACACTGGGGTCACACTGTACACCCACACACCGTCCATTAAACACCCCACACTGGGATCACACTGTACACCCACACACTGTCCATTAAACACCCCACACTGGGATCACACTGTACAGCCACACACTGTCCATTAAACACCGCACACTGGGATCACACTGTACACCCAAACACTGTCCATTAAACACCCCACACTGGGATCACACTGACCCACACACTGTCCATTAAACACCCCACACTGGGATCACACTGTACACCCACACACTGTCCATTAAACACCCCACACTGGGATCACACTGTACACCCACACACTGTCCGTTAAACACCCCACACTGGGATCACACTGTACACCCACACACTGTCCGTTAAACACCCCACACTGGGATCACACTAACCCACACACTGTCCATTAAACACCCTACACTGGGATCACACTGACCCACACACTGTCCATTAAACACCCCACACTGGGATCACACTGTACACCCACACACTGTCCATTAAACACCCCACACTGGGATCACACTGTACACCCACACACTGTCCATTAAACACCCCACACTGGGATCACACTGTACACCCACACACCGACCATTAAACACCCCACACTGGGATCACACTGACCCACACACTGTCCATTAAACACCCCACACTGGGATCACACTGTACGCCCACACACTGTCCATTAAACACCCCACACTGGGATCACACTGTACACCCACACACTGTCCATTAAACACCACACACTGGGATCACACTGTACACCCACACACTGTCCATTAAACACCCCACACTGGGATCACACTGTACACCCACACACTGTCCATTAAACACCCCACACTCGGAGAACACTGTACACCCACACACTGTCCATTAAACACCCCACACTGGGATCACACTGTACACCCACACACTGTCCATTAAACACCCCACACTGGGATCACACTGTACACCCACACACTGTCCATTAAACACCCCACACTGGGATCACACAGACCCACACACTGCCAATTAAACACGCCACACTGGGATCACACTGTACACCCACACACCGTCCATTAAACACCCCACATTGGGATCACACTGACCCACACACTGTCCATTAAACACCGCACACTGGGATCACACTGTACACCCACACACCGTCCATTAAAAACCCCACACTGGGATCACACTGACCCACACACAGTCCATTAAACACCCCACACTGGGATGACACTGTACACCCACACACTGTCCATTAAACACCCCACACTGGGATCACACTGTACACCCACACACTGTCCATTAAACACCCCACACTGGGATCACACTGTACACCCACACACTGTTCATTAAACACCGCACACTGGGATCACACTGACCCACACACTGTCTATTAAACACCCCACACTGGGATCACACTGTACACCCACACACCGTCCATTAAACACCCCACACTGGGATCACACTGACCCACACACTGTCCATTAAACACCGCACACTGGGATCACACTGTACACCCACACACTGTCCATTAAACACCACACACTGGGATCACACAGTACACCCACACACTGTCCATTAAACACCCCACACTGGGATCACACTGTACACCCACACACTGTCCATTAAACACCCCACACTGGGATCACACTGACCCACACACTGTCCATTAAACACCCCACACTGGGATTACACTGTACACCACACACTGTCCATTAAACACCGCACACTGGGATCACACTGTACACCCACACACTGTCCATTAAACACCCGACACTGGGATCACACTGTACACCCACACACTGTCCATTAAACACCCCACACTGGGATCACACTGACCCACACACTGTCCATTAAACACCCCACACTGGGATCACACTGACCCACACACTGTCCATTAAACACCCCACACTGGGATCACACTGACCCACACACTGTCCATTAAACACCGCACACTCGGAGAACACTGTACACCCACACACTGTCCATTAAACACCCCACACTGGGATCACACTGTTCACCCACACACTGTCCATTAAACACCCCACACTGGGATCACACTGTACACCCACACACTGTCCATTAAACACCGCACACTGGGATCACACTGTACACCCACACACCTTCCATTAAACACCCCACACTGGGATCACACTGTACACCCACACACCGTCCATTAAACACCCCACACTGGGATCACACTGTACACGCACACACTGTCCATTAAACACCCCACACTGGGATCACACTGTACACCCACACACTGTCCATTAAACACCCCACACTGGGATCACACTGACCCACACACTGTCCATTAAACACCGCACACTGGGATCACACTGACCCACACACTGTCCATTAAACACCGCACACTTGGCTCACACTGACACACACACTGTCCATTAAACACCCCACACTGGGATCACACTGACCCACACACTGTCCATTAAACACCCCACACTGGGATCACACTGACCCACACACTGTCCATTAAACACCCCACACTGGGAGCACACTGTACACCCACACACTGTCCATTAAACACCCCACACTGGGATCACACTGTACACCCACACACAGTCCATTAAACACCCCACACTGGGATCACACTGTACACCCACACACTGTCCATTAAACACCCCACACTGGGATCACACTGTACACCCACACACTGTCCATTAAACACCCCACACTGGGATCACACTGTACACCCACACACTGTCCATTAAACACCGCACACTGGGATCACACTGACCCACACACTGTCTATTAAACACCCCACGCTGGGATCACACTGTACACCCACACACCGTCCATTAAACACCCCACACTGGGATCACACTCACCCACACACTGTCCATTAAACACCGCACACTGGGATCACACTGTACACCCACACACTGTCCATTAAACACCACACACTGGGATCACACAGTACACCCACACACTGTCCATTAAACACCCCACACTGGGATCACACTGTACACCCACACACTGTCCATTAAACACCCCACACTGGGATCACACTGACCCACACACTGTCCATTAAACACCCCACACTGGGATTACACTGTACACCACACACTGTCCATTAAACACCGCACACTGGGATCACACTGTACACCCACAGACTGTCCATTAAACACCCGACACTGGGATCACACTGACCCACACACTGTCCATTAAACACCCCACACTGGGATCACACTGACCCACACACTGTCCATTAAACACCCCACACTGGGATCACACTGATCCACACACTGTCCATTAAACACCCCACACTGGGATCACACTGTACACCCACACACTGTCCATTAAACACCCCACACTGGGATCACACTGTTCACCCACACACTGTCCATTAAACACCCCACACTGGGATCACACTGTACACCCACACACTGTCCATTAAACACAGCACACTGGGATCACACTGTACACCCACACACCTTCCATTAAACGCCCCACACTGGGATCACACTGTACACCCACACACCGTCCATTAAACACCCCACACTGGGATCACACTGTACACGCACACACTGTCCATTAAACACCCCACACTGGGATCACACTGTACACCCACACACTGTCCATTAAACACCCCACACTGGGATCACACTGTACACCCACACACTGTCCATTAAACACCGCACACTGGGATCACACTGTACACCCACACACTGTCCATTAAACACCCCACACTGGGATCACACTGTACACCCACACACTGTCCATTAAACACCCCACACTGGGATCACACTGTACACCCACACACCATCCATTAAATACCCCACACTGGGATCACACTGTACACGCACACACTGTCCATTAAACACCCCACACTGGGATCACACTGTACACCCACACACTGTCCATTAAACACCCCACACTGGGATCACACTGTCCATTAAACACCGCACACTGGGATCACACTGTACACCCACACACTGTCCATTAAACACCCCACACTGGGATCACACTGTACACCCACACACTGTCCATTAAACACCCCACACTGGGATCACGCTGTACACCCACACACTGTCCATTAAACACCGCACACTGGGATCACACTGTACACCCACACACCGTCCATTAAACACCCCACACTGGGATCACACTGTACAACCACACACTGTCCATTAAACACCCCACACTGGGATCACACTGACCCACACACTGTCCACTAAACACCGCACACTGGGATCACACTGACCCACACACTGTCCATTAAACACCGCACACTTGGCTCACACTGACACACACACTGTCCATTAAACACCCCACACTGGGATCACACTGACCCACACACTGCCAATTAAACACCCCACACTGGGATCACACTGTACACCCACACACTGTCCATTAAACACCCCACACTGGGATCACACTGTACACCCACACACCGTCCATTAAACACCCCACACTGGGATCACACTGACCCACACACTGTCCATTAAACACCGCACACTGGGATCACACTGTACACCCACACACCGTCCATTAAAAACCCCACACTGGGATCACACTGACCCACACACAGTCCATTAAACACCCCACACTGGGATCACAGTGTACACCCACACACTGTCCATTAAACACCCCACACTGGGATCACACTGTACACCCACACACTGTCCATTAAACACCCCACACTGGGATCACACTGTACACCCACACACTGTCCATTAAACACCCCACACTGGGATCACACTGTACACCCACACACTGTCCATTAAACACCGCACACTGGGATCACACTGTACACCCACACACTGTCCATTAAACACCGCACACTGGGATCACACTGACCCACACACTGTCCATTAAACACTGAACACTGGGATCACACTGTACACCCACACACAGTCCATTAAACACCCCACACTGGGATCACACTGTACAGCCACACACTGTCCATTAAACACCCCACACTGGGATCACACTGTACACCCACACACTGTCCATTAAACACCCCACACTGGGATCACACTGACCCACACACCGTCCATTAAACAACCCACACTGGGATCACACTGACACACACACTGTCCATTAAACACCGCACACTGGGATCACACTGACCCACACACTGTCCATTAAACACCGCACACTTGGCTCACACTGACCCACACACTGTCCATTAAACACCACACACTGGGATCACACTGTACACCCACACACTGTCCATTAAACACCCCACACTGGGATCACATTGTACACCCACACACTGCCAATTAAACACCCCACACTGGGATCACACTGTACACCCACACACCGTCCATTAAACACCCCACACTGGGATCACACTGTACACCCACACACCGTCCATTAAACACCCCACACTGGGATCACACTGTACACCCACACACTGTCCATTAAACACCCCACACTGGGATCACACTGTACACCCACACACTGTCCTTTAAACACCCCACACTGGGATCACACTGTACACCCACACACTGTCCATTAAACACCCCACACTGGGATCACACTGTACACCCACACACTGTCCATTAGACACCCCACACTGGGATCACACAGTACACCCACACACTGTCCATTAGACACCCCACACTGGGATCACACTGTACACCCACACACTGTCCATTAAACACCGCACACTGGGATCACACTGTACACCCACACACCGTCCATTAAACACCCCACACTGGGATCACACTGTACACCCACACACCGTCCATTAAACACCCCACACTGGGATCACACTGTACACCCACACACTGTCCATTAAACACCCCACACTGGGATCACACTGTACACCCACACACAGTCCATTAAACACCCCACACTGGGATCACACTGACCCACACACTGTCCATTAAACACCGCACACTGGGATCACACTGTACACCCACACACTGTCCATTAAACACCCCACACTGGGATCACACTGTACACCCACACACTGCCAATTAAACACCCCACACTGGGATCACACTGTACACCCACACACCGTCCATTAAACACCGCACACTGGGATCACACTGTACACCCACACACCGTCCATTAAACACCCCACACTGGGATCACACTGTACACCCACACACCGTCCATTAAACACCCCACACTGGGATCACACTGACCCACACACAGTCCATTAAACACCCCACACTGGGATCACACTGTACACCCACACACTGTCCATTAAACACCCCACACTGGGATCACACTGTACACCCACACACCGTCCATTAAACACCCCACATTGGGATCACACTGACCCACACACTGTCCATTAAACACCGCACACTGGGATCACACTGTACACCCACACACTGTCCATTAAACACTCCACACTGGGATCACACTGTACACCCACACACTGTCCATTAAACACCGCACACTGGGATCACACTGTACACCCACACACTGTCCATTAAACACCCCACACTGGGATCACACTGTACACCCATACACTGTCCATTAAACACCCCACACTGGGATCACACTGTACACCCACACACTGTCCATTAAACACCCCACACTGGGATCACACTGACCCACACACTGTCCATTAAACACCGCACACTGGGATCACACTGACCCACACACTGTCCATTAAACACCCCACACTGGGATCACACTGACACACACACTGTCCATTAAACACCCCACACTGGGATCACACTGACCCACACACTGCCAATTAAACACCCCACACTGGGATCACACTGTACACCCACACACCGTCCATTAAACACCCCACACTGGGATCACACTGTACACCCACACACTGTCCTTTAAACACCCCACACTGGGATCACACTGTACACCCACACACTGTCCTTTAAACACCCCACACTGGGATCACACTGTACACCCACACACTGTCCATTAAACACCCCACACTGGGATCACACTGTACACCCACACACTGTCCATTAGACACCCCACACTGGGATCACACAGTACACCCACACACTGTCCATTAGACACCCCACACTGGGATCACACTGTACACCCACACACTGTCCATTAAACACCCCACACTGGGATCACACTGTACACCCACACACTGTCCATTAAACACCCCACACTGGGATCACACTGTACACCCACACACTGTCCATTAAACACCGCACACTGGGATCACACTGTACACCCACACACTGTCCATTAAACACCGCACACTGGGATCACACTGACCCACACACTGTCCATTAAACACTGAACACTGGGATCACACTGTACACCCACACACAGTCCATTAAACACCCCACACTGGGATCACACTGTACAGCCACACACTGTCCATTAAACACCCCACACTGGGATCACACTGTACACCCACACACTGTCCATTAAACACCCCACACTGGGATCACACTGACCCACACACCGTCCATTAAACAACCCACACTGGGATCACACTGACACACACACTGTCCATTAAACACCGCACACTGGGATCACACTGACACACACACTGTCCATTAAACACCGCACACTTGGCTCACACTGACCCACACACTGTCCATTAAACACCACACACTGGGATCACACTGTACACCCACACACTGTCCATTAAACACCCCACACTGGGATCACATTGTACACCCACACACTGCCAATTAAACACCCCACACTGGGATCACACTGTACACCCACACACCGTCCATTAAACACCCCACACTGGGATCACACTGTACACCCACACACCGTCCATTAAACACCCCACACTGGGATCACACTGTACACCCACACACTGTCCATTAAACACCCCACACTGGGATCACACTGTACACCCACACACTGTCCTTTAAACACCCCACACTGGGATCACACTGTACACCCACACACTGTCCATTAAACACCCCACACTGGGATCACACTGTACACCCACACACTGTCCATTAGACACCCCACACTGGGATCACACAGTACACCCACACACTGTCCATTAGACACCCCACACTGGGATCACACTGTACACCCATACACTGTCCATTAAACACCGCACACTGGGATCACACTGTACACCCACACACCGTCCATTAAACACCCCACACTGGGATCACACTGTACACCCACACACCGTCCATTAAACACCCCACACTGGGATCACACTGTACACCCACACACTGTCCATTAAACACCCCACACTGGGATCACACTGTACACCCACACACAGTCCATTAAACACCCCACACTGGGATCACACTGACCCACAAACTGTCCATTAAACACCGCACACTGGGATCACACTGTACACCCACACACTGTCCATTAAACACCCCACACTGGGATCACACTGTACACCCACACACTGCCAATTAAACACCCCACACTGGGATCACACTGTACACCCACACACCGTCCATTAAACACCGCACACTGGGATCACACTGTACACCCACACACCGTCCATTAAACACCCCACACTGGGATCACACTGTACACCCACACACTGTCCATTAAACACCCCACAATGGGATCACACTGTACACCCACACACCGTCCATTAAACACCCCACACTGGGATCACACTGACCCACACACAGTCCATTAAACACCCCACACTGGGATCACACTGTACACCCACACACTGTCCATTAAACACCCCACACTGGGATCACACTGTACACCCACACACCGTCCATTAAACACCCCACATTGGGATCACACTGACCCACACACTGTCCATTAAACACCGCACACTGGGATCACACTGTACACCCACACACTGTCCATTAAACACCCCACACTGGGATCACACTGTACACCCACACACTGTCCATTAAACACCGCACACTGGGATCACACTGTACACCCACACACTGTCCATTAAACACCCCACACTGGGATCACACTGTACACCCATACACTGTCCATTAAACACCCCACACTGGGATCACACTGTACACCCACACACTGTCCATTAAACACCCCACACTGGGATCACACTGACCCACACACTGTCCATTAAACACCGCACACTGGGATCACACTGACCCACACACTGTCCATTAAACACCCCACACTGGGATCACACTGACACACACACTGTCCATTAAACACCCCACACTGGGATCACACTGACCCACACACTGCCACTTAAACACCCCACACTGGGATCACACTGTACACCCACACACCGTCCATTAAACACCCCACACTGGGATCACACTGTACACCCACACACTGTCCTTTAAACACCCCACACTGGGATCACACTGTACACCCACACACTGTCCTTTAAACACCCCACACTGGGATCACACTGTACACCCACACACTGTCCATTAAACACCCCACACTGGGATCACACTGTACACCCACACACTGTCCATTAGACACCCCACACTGGGATCACACAGTACACCCACACACTGTCCATTAGACACCCCACACTGGGATCACACTGTACACCCACACACTGTCCATTAAACACCGCACACTGGGATCACACTGTACACCCACACACCGTCCATTAAACACCCCACACTGGGATCACACTGTACACCCACACACCGTCCATTAAACACCCCACACTGGGATCACACTGTACACCCACACACTGTCCATTAAACACCCCACACTGGGATCACACTGTACACCCACACACCGTCCATTAAACACCCCACACTGGGATCACACTGACCCACACACTGTCCATTAAACACCGCACACTGGGATCACACTGTACACCCACACACTGTCCATTAAACACCCCACACTGGGATCACACTGTACACCCACACACCGTCCATTAAACACCCCACACTGGGATCACACTGTACACCCACACACCGTCCATTAAACACCCCACACTGGGATCACACTGTACACCCACACACTGTCCATTAAACACCCCACAATGGGATCACACTGTACACCCACACACCGTCCATTAAACACCCCACACTGGGATCACACTGACCCACACACAGTCCATTAAACACCCCACACTGGGATCACACTGTACACCCACACACTGTCCATTAAACACCCCACACTGGGATCACACTGTACACCCACACACCGTCCATTAAACACCCCACACTGGGATCACACTGACCCACACACCGTCCATTAAACACCCCACACTGGGATCACAATGTACACCCACACACCGTCCATTAAACACCCCACACTGGGATCACATTGTACACCCACACACTGCCAATTAAACACCCCACACTGGGATCACACTGTACACCCACACACCGTCCATTAAACACCCCACACTGGGATCACACTGTACACCCACACACCGTCCATTAAACACCCCACACTGGGATCACACTGTACACCCACACACTGTCCATTAAACACCCCACACTGGGATCACACTGTACACCCACACACTGTCCTTTAAACACCCCACACTGGGATCACACTGTACACCCACACACTGTCCATTAAACACCCCACACTGGGATCACACTGTACACCCACACACTGTCCATTAGACACCCCACACTGGGATCACACAGTACACCCACACACTGTCCATTAGACACCCCACACTGGGATCACACTGTACACCCATACACTGTCCATTAAACACCGCACACTGGGATCACACTGTACACCCACACACCGTCCATTAAACACCCCACACTGGGATCACACTGTACACCCACACACCGTCCATTAAACACCCCACACTGGGATCACACTGTACACCCACACACTGTCCATTAAACACCCCACACTGGGATCACACTGTACACCCACACACAGTCCATTAAACACCCCACACTGGGATCACACTGACCCACACACTGTCCATTAAACACCGCACACTGGGATCACACTGTACACCCACACACTGTCCATTAAACACCCCACACTGGGATCACACTGTACACCCACACACTGCCAATTAAACACCCCACACTGGGATCACACTGTACACCCACACACCGTCCATTAAACACCGCACACTGGGATCACACTGTACACCCACACACCGTCCATTAAACACCCCACACTGGGATCACACTGTACACCCACACACTGTCCATTAAACACCCCACAATGGGATCACACTGTACACCCACACACCGTCCATTAAACACCCCACACTGGGATCACACTGACCCACACACAGTCCATTAAACACCCCACACTGGGATCACACTGTACACCCACACACTGTCCATTAAACACCCCACACTGGGATCACACTGTACACCCACACACCGTCCATTAAACACCCCACATTGGGATCACACTGACCCACACACTGTCCATTAAACACCGCACACTGGGATCACACTGTACACCCACACACTGTCCATTAAACACCCCACACTGGGATCACACTGTACACCCACACACTGTCCATTAAACACCGCACACTGGGATCACACTGTACACCCACACACTGTCCATTAAACACCCCACACTGGGATCACACTGTACACCCATACACTGTCCATTAAACACCCCACACTGGGATCACACTGTACACCCACACACTGTCCATTAAACACCCCACACTGGGATCACACTGACCCACACACTGTCCATTAAACACCGCACACTGGGATCACACTGACCCACACACTGTCCATTAAACACCCCACACTGGGATCACACTGACACACACACTGTCCATTAAACACCCCACACTGGGATCACACTGACCCACACACTGCCAATTAAACACCCCACACTGGGATCACACTGTACACCCACACACCGTCCATTAAACACCCCACACTGGGATCACACTGTACACCCACACACTGTCCTTTAAACACCCCACACTGGGATCACACTGTACACCCACACACTGTCCTTTAAACACCCCACACTGGGATCACACTGTACACCCACACACTGTCCATTAAACACCCCACACTGGGATCACACTGTACACCCACACACTGTCCATTAGACACCCCACACTGGGATCACACAGTACACCCACACACTGTCCATTAGACACCCCACACTGGGATCACACTGTACACCCACACACTGTCCATTAAACACCGCACACTGGGATCACACTGTACACCCACACACCGTCCATTAAACACCCCACACTGGGATCACACTGTACACCCACACACCGTCCATTAAACACCCCACACTGGGATCACACTGTACACCCACACACTGTCCATTAAACACCCCACACTGGGATCACACTGTACACCCACACACCGTCCATTAAACACCCCACACTGGGATCACACTGACCCACACACTGTCCATTAAACACCGCACACTGGGATCACACTGTACACCCACACACTGTCCATTAAACACCCCACACTGGGATCACACTGTACACCCACACACCGTCCATTAAACACCCCACACTGGGATCACACTGTACACCCACACACCGTCCATTAAACACCCCACACTGGGATCACACTGTACACCCACACACTGTCCATTAAACACCCCACAATGGGATCACACTGTACACCCACACACCGTCCATTAAACACCCCACACTGGGATCACACTGACCCACACACAGTCCATTAAACACCCCACACTGGGATCACACTGTACACCCACACACTGTCCATTAAACACCCCACACTGGGATCACACTGTACACCCACACACCGTCCATTAAACACCCCACACTGGGATCACACTGACCCACACACTGTCCATTAAACACCGCACACTGGGATCACACTGTACACCAACACACTGTCCATTAAACACCCCACACTGGGATCACAATGTACACCCACACACCGTCCATTAAACACCCCACACTGGGATCACAATGTACACCCACACACTGTCCATTAAACACCCCACACTGGGATCACAATGTACACCCACACACTGTCCATTAAACACCCCACACTGGGATCACACTGTACACCCACACACCGTCCATTAAACACCCCACACTGGGATCACACTGTACACCCACACACCGTCCATTAAACACCCCACACTGGGATCACACTGTACACCCAAACACTGTCCATTAAACACCCCACACTGGGATCACACTGTCCACCCACACACCGTCCATTAAAAACCCCACACTGAAATCACACTGACCCACACACATTCCATTAAACACCCCACACTGGGATCACACTGTACACCCACACACTGTCCATTAAACACCCCACACTGGGATCACACTGTACACCCACACACCGTCCATTAAACACCCCACACTGGGATCACACTGACCCACACACTGTCCATTAAACACCCCACACTGGAATCACACTGTACACCCACACACTGTCCATTAAACACCGCACACTGAGATCACACTGTACACCCACACACCGTCCATTAAACACCCCACACTGGGATCATCCTGTACACCCACACACTGTCCATTAAACACCGCACACTGGGATCACACTGTACACCCACACACTGTCCATTAAACACCCCACACTGGGATCACACTGTACACCCACACACTGTCCATTAAACACCCCACACTGGGATCACACTGTCCATTAAACACCCCACACTGGGATCACACTGACCCACACACTGTCCATTAAACACCCCACACTGGGATCACACTGTACACCCACACACTGTCCATTAAACACCCCACACTGGGATCACACTGACCCACACACCGTCCATTAAACACCGCACACTGGGATCACACTGTACACCCACACACTGTCCATTAAACACCGCACACTGCGATCACACTGTACACCCACACACCGTCCATTAAACACCCCACACTGGGATCACACTGTACACCCACACACTGTCCATTAAACACCCCACACTGGGATCACACTGTACACCCACACACTGTCCATTAAACACCCCACACTGGGATCACACTGTACACCCACACACTGTCCATTAAACACCGCACACTGGGATCACTCTGTACACCCACACACTGTCCATTAAACACCGCACACTGGGATCACACTGACCCACACACTGTCCATTAAACACTGAACACTGGGATCACACTGTACACCCACACACAGTCCATTAAACACCCCACGCTGGGATCACACTGTACAGCCACACACTGTCCATTAAACACCCCACACTGGGATCACACTGTACACCCACACACTGTCCATTAAACACCCCACACTGGGATCACACTGACCCACACACTGTCCATTAAACACCGCACACTGGGATCACACTGTACACCCACACACTGTCCATTAAACACCGCACACTGGGATCACACTGTACACCCACACACTGTCCATTAAACACCCCACACTGGGATCACACTTACCCACACACTGTCCATTAAACACCCCACACTGGGATCACTCTGTACACCCACACACTGTCCATTAAACACCGCACACTGGGATCACACTGTACACCCACACACTGTCCATTAAACACCCCACACTGGGATCACACTTACCCACACACTGTCCATTAAACACCCCACACTGGGATCACACTGTACGCCCACACACTGTCCATTAAACACCCCACACTGGGATCACACTGTACACCCACACACTGTCCATTAAACACCCCACACTGGGATCACACTGTACACCCACACACTGTCCATTAAACACCCCACACTGGGATCACACTGTACACCCACACACTGTCCATTAAACACCCCACACTGGGATCACACTGTACACCCACACACTGTCCATTAAACACCCCACACTGGGATCACACAGGACACCCACACACTGTCCATTAAACACCCCACACTGGGATCACACTGTACACCCACACACTGTCCATTAAACACCCCACACTGGGATCACACTGTACACCCACACACTGTCCATTAAACACCCCACACTGGGATCACATTGTACACCCACACACTGCCAATTAAACACCCCACACTGGGATCACACTGTACACCCACACACCGTCCATTAAACACCCCACACTGGGATCACACTGTACACCCACACACCGTCCATTAAACACCCCACACTGGGATCACACTGTACACCCACACACTGTCCATTAAACACCCCACACTGGGATCACACTGTACACCCACACACTGTCCTTTAAACACCCCACACTGGGATCACACTGTACACCCACACACTGTCCATTAAACACCCCACACTGGGATCACACTGTACACCCACACACTGTCCATTAGACACCCCACACTGGGATCACACAGTACACCCACACACTGTCCATTAGACACCCCACACTGGGATCACACTGTACACCCACACACTGTCCATTAAACACCGCACACTGGGATCACACTGTACAGCCACACACCGTCCATTAAACACCCCACACTGGGATCACACTGTACACCCACACACCGTCCATTAAACACCCCACACTGGGATCACACTGTACACCCACACACAGTCCATTAAACACCCCACACTGGGATCACACTGACCCACACACTGTCCATTAAACACCGCACACTGGGATCACACTGTACACCCACACACTGTCCATTAAACACCCCACACTGGGATCACACTGTACACCCACACACTGCCAATTAAACACCCCACACTGGGATCACACTGTACACCCACACACCGTCCATTAAACACCGCACACTGGGATCACACTGTACACCCACACACCGTCCATTAAACACCCCACACTGGGATCACACTGTACACCCACACACTGTCCATTAAACACCCCACAATGGGATCACACTGTACACCCACACACCGTCCATTAAACACCGCACACTGGGATCACACTGACCCACACACAGTCCATTAAACACCCCACACTGGGATCACACTGTACACCCACACACTGTCCATTAAACACCCCACACTGGGATCACACTGTACACCCACACACCGTCCATTAAACACCCCACACTGGGATCACACTGACCCACACACTGTCCATTAAACACCGCACACTGGGATCACACTGTACACCCACACACTGTCCATTAAACACCCCACACTGGGATCACACTGTACACCCACACACTGTCCATTAAACACCGCACACTGGGATCACACTGTACACCCACACACTGTCCATTAAACACCCCACACTGGGATCACACTGTACACCCACACACTGTCCATTAAACACCCCACACTGGGATCACACTGTACACCCACACACTGTCCATTAAACACCCCACACTGGGATCACACTGACCCACACACTGTCCATTAAACACCGCACACTGGGATCACACTGACCCACACACTGTCCATTAAACACCCCACACTGGGATCACACTGACACACACACTGTCCATTAAACACCCCACACTGGGATCACACTGACCCACACACTGCCAATTAAACACCCCACACTGGGATCACACTGTACACCCACACACCGTCCATTAAACACCCCACACTGGGATCACACTGTACACCCACACACTGTCCTTTAAACACCCCACACTGGGATCACACTGTACACCCACACACTGTCCATTAAACACCCCACACTGGGATCACACTGTACACCCACACACTGTCCATTAGACACCCCACACTGGGATCACACAGTACACCCACACACTGTCCATTAGACACCCCACACTGGGATCACACTGTACACCCACACACTGTCCATTAAACACCGCACACTGGGATCACACTGTACACCCACACACCGTCCATTAAACACCCCACACTGGGATCACACTGTACACCCACACACCGTCCATTAAACACCCCACACTGGGATCACACTGTACACCCACACACTGTCCATTAAACACCCCACACTGGGATCACACTGTACACCCACACACCGTCCATTAAACACCCCACACTGGGATCACACTGACCCACACACTGTCCATTAAACACCGCACACTGGGATCACTCTGTACACCCACACACTGTCCATTAAACACCGCACACTGGGATCACACTGACCCACACACTGTCCATTAAACACTGAACACTGGGATCACACTGTACACCCACACACAGTCCATTAAACACCCCACACTGGGATCACACTGTACAGCCACACACTGTCCATTAAACACCCCACACTGGGATCACACTGACCCACACACTGTCCATTAAACACCGCACACTGGGATCACACTGTACACCCACACACTGTCCATTAAACACCCCACACTGGGATCACACTTACCCACACACTGTCCATTAAACACCCCACACTGGGATCACACTGTACGCCCACACACTGTCCATTAAACACCCCACACTGGGATCACACTGTACACCCACACACTGTCCATTAAACACCCCACACTGGGATCACACTGTACACCCACACACTGTCCATTAAACACCCCACACTGGGATCACACTGTACACCCACACACCGTCCATTAAACACCCCACACTGGGATCACACTGACCCACACACTGTCAATTAAACACCGCACACTGGGATCACACTGACCCACACACTGTCCATTAAACACCCCACACTGGGATCACACTGCACACCCACACACTGTCCATTAAACACACCACACTGGGATCACACTGTACACCCAAACACTGTCCATTTAACACCCCACACTGGGCTCACACTGTACACCCACACACTGTCCATTAAACACCCCACAATGGGTTAACACTGTACACCAACACACTGTCCATTAAACACCCCACACTGGGATCACACTGTACACCCACACACTGTCCATTAAACACCCCACACTGGGATCACACTGTACACGCACACACCGTCCATTAAACACCGCACACTGGGATCACACTGTACACCCACACACCGTCCATTAAACACCCCACACTGGGATCACACTGTACACCCACACACCGTCCATTAAACACCCCACACTGGGATCACACTGACCCACACACTGTCCATTAAACACCCCACACTGGGATCACACTGTACACCCACACACTGTCCATTAAACACCGCACACTGGGATCACACTGACCCACACACTGTCCATTAAACACCCCACACTGGGATCACACTGTACACCCACACACCGTCCATTAAACACCCCACACTGGGATCACACTGACCCACACACTGTCCATTAAACACCGCACACTGGGATCACACTGTACACCCACACACTGTCAATTAAACACCACACACTGGGATCACACTGTACACCCACACACTGTCCATTAAACACCCCACACTGGGATCACACTGTACACCCACACACTGTCCATTAAACACCCCACACTGGGATCACACTGTACACCCACACACTGTCCATTAAACACCCCACACTGGGATCACACTGACCCACACACTGTCCATTAAACACCGCACACTGGGATCACACTGACCCACACACTGTCCATTAAACACCCCACACTGGGATCACACTGCACACCCACACACTGTCCATTAAACACACCACACTGGGATCACACTGTACACCCACACACTGTCCATTAAACACCCCACACTGGGATCACACTGTACACCCACACACTGTCCATTAAACACCCCACAATGGGATCACACTGTACACCCACACACTGTCCATTAAACACCCCACACTGGGATCACACTGTACACCCACACACTGTCCATTAAACACCCCACACTGAGATCACACTGTACACCCACACACTGTCCATTAAACACCGCACACTGGGATCACACTGACCCACACACTGTCCATTAAACTCCCCACACTGGGATCACACTGTACACCCACACACCGTCCATTAAACACCCCACACTGGGATCACACTGACCCACACACTGTCCATTAAACACCGCACACTGGGATCACACTGTACACCCACACACTGTCCATTAAACACCACACACTGGGATCACACTGTACACCCACACACTGTCCATTAAACACCACACACTGGGATCACACTGTACACCCACACACTGTCCATTAAACACCCCACACTGGGATCACACTGTACACCCACACACCGTCCATTAAACACCCCACACTGGGATCACACTGTACACCCACACACTGTCCATTAAACACCGCACACTGGGATCACACTGTACACCCACACACTGTCCATTAAACACCCCACACTGGGATCACACTGTACACCCACACACTGTCCATTAAACACCCCACACTGGGATCACACTGACCCACACACTGTCCATTAAACACCCCACACTGGGATCACACTGACCCACACAATGTCCATTAAACACCCCACACTGGGATCACACTGACCCACACACTGTCCATTAAACACCCCACACTGGGATCACACTGACCCACACACCGTCCATTAAACACCCCACACTGGGATCACACTGTACACCCACACACCGTCCATTAAACACCCCACACTGGGATCACACTGTACACCCACACACTGTCCATTAAACACCCCACACTGGGATCACACTGTACACCCACACACTGTCCATTAAACACCCCACACTGGGATCACACTGACCCACACACTGTCCATTAAACACCCCACACTGGGATCACACTGACCCACACAATGTCCATTAAACACCCCACACTGGGATCACACTGACCCACACACCGTCCATTAAACACCCCACACTGGGATCACACTGACCCACACACCGTCCATTAAACACCCCACACTGGGATCACACTGTACACCCACACACTGTCCATTAAACACCCCACACTGGGATCACACTGTACACCCACACACCGTCCATTAAACACCCCACACTGGGATCACACTGTACACCCACACACTGTCCATTAAACACCGCACACTGGGATCACACTGTACACCCACACACTGTCCATTAAACACCCCACACTGGGATCACACTGTACACCCACACACTGTCTATTAAACACCCCACACTGGGATCACACTGACCCACACAATGTCCATTAAACACCCCACACTGGGATCACACTGACCCACACACTGTCCATTAAACACCGCACACTGGGATCACATTGACCCACACACTGTCCATTAAACACCGCACACTTGGCTCACACTGACCCACACACTGTCCATTAAACACCCCACACTGGGATCACACTGACCCACACACTGCCAATTAATCACCCCACACTGGGATCACACTGTACACCCACACACTGTCCATTAAACACCGCACACTGGGATCACACTGTACACCCACACACTGTCCATTAAACACCCCACACTGGGATCACACTCTACACCCACACACTGTCCATTAAACACCCCACACTGGGATCACACTGTACACCCACACACCGTCCATTAAACACCCCACACTGGGATCACACTGTACACCCACACACCGTCCATTAAACACCCCACACTGGGATCACACTGTACACCCACACACTGTCCATTAAACACCCCACACTGGGATCACACTGTACACCCACACACTGTCCATTAAACACCCCACACTGGGATCACACTGTACACCCACACACCGTCCATTAAACACCCCACACTGGGATCACACTGACCCACACACTGTCCATTAAACACCCCACACTGGGATCACACTGTACACCCACACACTGTCCACTAAACACCCCACACTGGGATCACACTGTACACCCACACACTGTCCATTAAACACCCCACACTGGGATCACACTGACCCACACGCTGTCCATTAAACACCCCACACTGGGATCACACTGTACACCCACACACTGTCCATTAAACACCCCACACTGGGATCACACTGACCCACACACTGTCCATTAAACACCACACACTGGGATCACACTGTACACCCACACACTGTCCATTAAACATCCCACACTGGGGTCACACTGTACACCCACACACTGTCCATTAAACACCACACACTGGGATCACACTGTACACCCACACACTGTCCATTAAACACCCCACACTGGGATCACACTGTACACCCACACACTGTCCATTAAACACCCCACACTGGGATCACACTGTACACCCACACACTGCCCATTAAACACCGCACACTGGGATCACACTGTACACCCACACACTGTCCATTAAACACCGCACACTGGGGTCGCACTGTACACCCACACACCGGCCATTAAACACCCCACACTGGGATCACACTGTACACCCACACACCGTCCATTAAACACCCCACACTGGGATCACACTGTACACCCACACACCGTCCATTAAACACCCCACACTGGGATCACACTGTACACCCACACACTGTCCATTAAACACCGCACACTGGGATCACACTGTACACCCACACACTGTCCATTAAACACCCCACACTGGGATCACACTGTACACCCACACACCGTCCATTAAACACCGCACACTGGGATCACACTGACCCACACACTGTCCATTAAACACCCCACACTGGGATCACACTGTACACCCACACACCGTCCATTAAACACCCCACACTGGGATCACACTGTACACCCACACACTGTCCATTAAACACCACACACTGGGATCACACTGTACACCCACACACTGTCCATTAAACACCCCACACTGGGATCACACTGTACACCCACACACCGTCCATTAATCACCCCACACTGGGATCACACTGTACACCCACACACCGTCCATTTAACACCCCACACTGGGATCACACTGACCCACACACTGTCCATTAAACACCCCACACTGGGATCACACTGACCCACACACTGTCCATTAAACACCCCACACTGGGATTACACTGTACACCCACACACTGTCCATTAAACACCGCACACTGGGATCACACTGTACACCCACACACTGTCCATTAAACACCCCACACTGGGATCACACTGTACACCCACACACTGTCCATTAAACACCCCACACTGGGATCACACTGACCCACACACTGTCCATTAAACACCCCACACTGGGATCACACTGTACACCCACACACTGTCCATTAAACACCGCACACTGGGATCACACTGTACACCAACACACTGTCCATTAAACACCGCACACTGGGATCACACTGTACACCCACACACTGTCCATTAAACACCCCACACTGGGATCACACTGTACACCCACACACTGTCCATTAAACACCGCACACTGGGATCACACTGTACACCCACACCACCGTCCATTAAACACCGCACACTGGGATCACACTGTACACCCACACACCGTCCTAAAAACACCCCACACTGGGATCACACTGTACACCCACACCACCGTCCATTAAACACCCCACACTGGGATCACACTGTACACCCACACACTGTCCATTAAACACCCCACACTGGGATCACACTGTACACCCACACACCGTCCATTAAACACCCCACACTGGGATCACACTGTACACCCACACACTGTCCATTAAACACCCCACACTGGGATCACACTGTACACCCACACACTGTCCATTAAACACCCCACACTGGGATCACACTGTACACCCACACACTGTCCATTAAACACCGCACACTGGGATCACACTGTACACCCACACACCGTCCATTAAACACCCCACACTGGGATCACACTGTACACCCACACACTGTCCATTAAACACCCCACACTGGGATCACACTGTACACCCACACACTGTCCATTAAACACCCCACACTGGGATCACACTGTACACCCACACACCGTCCATTAAACACCCCACACTGGGATCACACTGACCCACACACTGTCCATTAAACACCGCACACTGGGATCACACTGTACACCCACACACTGTCCATTAAACACTCCACACTGGGATCACACTGTACACCCACACACTGTCCATTAAACACCCCACACTGGGATCACACTGTACACCCACACACTGTCCATTAAACATCCCACACTGGGATCACACTGTACACCCACACACTGTCCATTAAACACCGCACACTGGGATCACACTGTACACCAACACACTGTCCATTAAACACCCCACACTGGGATCACACTGTACACCCACACACTGCCAATAAAACACCCGACACTGGGATCACACTGTACACCCACACACCGTCCATTAAACACCCCACACTGGGATCACACTGCACACCCACACACCGTCCATTAAACACCCCACACTGGGATCACACTGTACACCCACACACCGTCCATTAAACACCCCACACTGGGATCACACTGTACACGCACACACCGTCCATTAAACACCCCACACTGGGATCACACTGTACACCCACACACTGTCCATTAAACAGCCCACACTGGGATCACACTGACCCACACACTGTCCATTAAACACCCCACACTGGGATCACACTGTACACCCACACACCGTCCATTAAACACCCCACACTGGGATCACACTGTACACCCACACACCGTCCATTAAACACCCCACACTGGGATCACACTGTACACCCACACACCGTCCATTAAACACCCCACACTGGGATCACACTGTACACCCACACACTGTCCATTAAACACCGCACACTGGGATCACACTGTACACCCACACACTGTCCATTAAACACCCCACACTGGGATCACACTGTACACCCACACACCGTCCATTAAACACCGCACACTGGGATCACACTGACCCACACACTGTCCATTAAACACCCCACACTGGGATCACACTGTACACCCACACACCGTCCATTAAACACCCCACACTGGGATCACACTGCACACCCACACACTGTCCATTAAACACACCACACTGGGATCACACTGTACACCCACACACTGCCCATTAAACACCCCACACTGGGGTCACACTGTACACCCACACACTGTCCATTAAACACCCCACACTGGGATCACACTGTACACCCACACACTGTCCATTAAACACCGCACACTGGGATCACACTGACCCACACACTGTCCATTAAACACCCCACACTGGGATCACACTGTACACCCACACACCGTCCATTAAACACCCCACACTGGGATCACACTGACCCACACACTGTCCATTAAACACCGCACACTGGGATCACACTGTACACCCACACACTGTCCATTAAACACCACACACTGGGATCACACTGTACACCCACACACTGTCCATTAAACACCACACACTGGGATCACACTGTACACCCACACACTGTCCATTAAACACCCCACACTGGGATCACACTGTACACCCACACACCGTCCATTAAACACCCCACACTGGGATCACACTGACCCACACACTGTCCATTAAACACCCCACACCGGGATTACACTGTACACCCACACACTGTCCATTAAACACCCCACACTGGGATCACACTGTACACCCACACACTGTCCATTAAACACCCCACACTGGGATCACACTGTACACCCACACACTGTCCATTAAACACCGCACACTGGGATCACACTGTACACCAACACACTGTCCATTAAACACCCCACACTGGGATCACACTGTACACCCACACACTGTCCATTAAACACCCCACACTGGGATCACACTGACCCACACACTGTCCATTAAACACCCCACACTGGGATCACACTGACCCACACACTGTCCATTAAACACCCCACACTGGGATCACACTGACCCACACACTGTCCATTAAACACCGCACACTGGGATCACACTGTACACCCACACACTGTCCATTAAACACCGCACACTGGGATCACATTGACCCACACACTGTCCATTAAACACCGCACACTTGGCTCACACTGTCCATTAAACACCCCACACTGGGATCACACTGACCCACACACTGTCCATTAAACACCGCACACTGGGATCACACTGTACACCCACACACTGTCCATTAAACACCGCACACTGGGATCACACTGTACACCCACACACTGTCCATTAAACACCCCACACTGGGATCACACTCTACACCCACACACCGTCCATTAAACACCGCACACTGGGGTCACACTGACCCACACACCGTCCATTAAACACCCCACAGTGGGATCACACTGTACACCCACACACTGTCCATTAAACACCCCACATTGGGATCACACTGTACACCCACACACTGTCCATGAAACACCCCACACTGGGATCACACTGTACACCCACACACCGTCCATTAAACACCCCACACTGGGATCACACTGTACACCCACACACTGTCCATTAAACACCGCACACTGGGATCACACTGACCCACACACTGTCCATTAAACACCGCACACTGGGATCACACTGACCCACACACCGTCCATTAAACACCGCACACTGGGATCACACTGTACACCCACACACCGTCCATTAAACACCCCACACTGGGATCACACTGTACACCCACACACCGTCCATTAAACAACCCACACTGGGATCACACTGTACACCCACACACCGTCCATTAAACAACCCACACTGGGATCACACTGTACACCCACACACCGTCCATTAAACACCGCACACTGGGATCACACTGTAAACCCACACACCGTCCATTAAACACCCCACACTGGGATCACACTGTACACCCACACACCGTCCATTAAACACCGCACACTGGGATCACACTGTACACGCACACACTGTCCATTAAACACCCCACACTGGGATCACACTGTACACCCACACACCGTCCATTAAACACCCCACACTGGGATCACACTGTACACCCACACACCGTCCATTAAACACCGCACACTGGGATCACACTGACCCACACCACCGTCCATTAAACACCGCACACTGGGATCACTCTGTACACCCACACACCGTCCATTAAACACCCCACACTGGGATCACACTGATCCACACACTGTCCATTAAACACCCCACACTGGGATCACACTGTACACCCACACACTGTCCATTAAACACCCCACACTGGGATCACACTGTACACCCACACACTGTCCATTAAACACCCCACACTGGGATCACACTGACCCACACCACCGTCCATTAAACACCGCACACTGGGATCACACTGTACACCCACACACCGTCCATTAAACACCCCACACTGGGATCACACTGATCCACACACTGTCCATTAAACACCCCACACTGGGATCACACTGTACACCCACACACTGTCCATTAAACACCGCACACTGGGATCACACTCTACACCCACACACCGTCCATTAAACACCCCACACTGGGATCACACTATACACCCACACACCGTCCATTAAACACCCCACACTGGGATCACACTGTACATCCACACACTGTCCATTAAACACCCCACACTGGGATCACACTGTACACCCACACACTGTCCATTAAACACCCCACACTGGGATCACACTGTACACCCACACACTGTCCATTAAACACCGCACACTGGGATCACACTGTACACCCACACACTGTCCATTAAACACACCACACTGGGATCACACTGTACACCCACACACCGTCCATTAAACACCCCACACTGGGATCACACTGTACACCCACACACTGTCCATTAAACACCGCACACTGGGATCACACTGTACACCCACACACTGTCCATTAAACACCCCACACTGGGATCACACTGTACACCCACACACCGTCCATTAAACACCCCACACTGGGATCACACTGTACACCCACACACCGTCCATTAAACACCCCACACTGGGATCACACTGTACACCCACACACCGTCCATTAAACACCCCACACTGGGATCACACTGTACACCCACACACCGTCCATTAAACACCCCACACTGGGATCACACTGTACACCCACACACTGTCCATTAAACACCCCACACTGGGATCACACTGTACACCCACACACTGTCCATTAAACACCCCACACTGGGATCACAATGTACACCCACACACCGTCCATTAAACACCCCACACTGGGATCACACTGTACACCCACACACCGTCCATTAAACACCGCACACTGGGATCACACTGTACACCCACACACTGTCCATTAAACACCCCACACTGGGATCACACTGACCCACACCACCGTCCATTAAACACCGCACACTGGGATCACACTGACCCACACACTGTCCATTAAACACCGCACACTGGGATCACACTGACCCACACACTGTCCATTAAACACCCCACACTGGGATCACACTGTACACCCACACACTGTCCATTAAACACCGCACACTGGGATCACACTGTACACCCACACACCGTCCATGAAACACCGCACACTGGGATCACACTGTACACCCACACACCGTCCATTAAACACCCCACACTGGGATCACACTGTACACCCACACACCGTCCATTAAACACCCCACACTGGGATCACACTGTACACCCACACACTGTCCATTAAACACCCCACACTGGGATCACACTGTAAACCCACACACGGACCATTAAACACCCCACACTGGGATCACACTGTACACCCACACACCGTCCATTAAACACCGCACACTGGGATCACACTGTACACCCACACACCGTCCATTAAACACCCCACACTGGGATCACACTGTACACCCACACACTGTCCATTAAACACCCCACATTGGGATCACACTGTACACCCACACACTGTCCATGAAACACCCCACACTGGGATCACACTGTACACCCACACACCGTCCATTAAACACCCCACACTGGGATCACACTGTACACCCACACACCGTCCATTAAACACCGCACACTGGGATCACACTGACCCACACACTGTCCATTAAACACCGCACACTGGGATCACACTGACCCACACACCGTCCATTAAACACCGCACACTGGGATCACACTGTACACCCACACACCGTCCATTAAACACCCCACACTGGGATCACACTGTACACCCACACACCGTCCATTAAACAACCCACACTGGGATCACACTGTACACCCACACACCGTCCATTAAACAACCCACACTGGGATCACACTGTACACCCACACACCGTCCATTAAACACCGCACACTGGGATCACACTGTACACCCACACACCGTCCATTAAACACCCCACACTGGGATCACACTGTACACCCACACACCGTCCATTAAACACCGCACACTGGGATCACACTGTACACGCACACACTGTCCATTAAACACCCCACACTGGGATCACACTGTACACCCACACACCGTCCATTAAACACCCCACACTGGGATCACACTGTACACCCACACACCGTCCATTAAACACCGCACACTGGGATCACACTGACCCACACCACCGTCCATTAAACACCGCACACTGGGATCACACTGTACACCCACACACCGTCCATTAAACACCCCACACTGGGATCACACTGATCCACACACTGTCCATTAAACACCCCACACTGGGATCACACTGTACACCCACACACTGTCCATTAAACACCGCACACTGGGATCACACTGTACACCCACACACCGTCCATTAAACACCCCACACTGGGATCACACTATACACCCACACACCGTCCATTAAACACCCCACACTGGGATCACACTGTACATCCACACACTGTCCATTAAACACCCCACACTGGGATCACACTGTACACCCACACACTGTCCATTAAACACCCCACACTGGGATCACACTGTACACCCACACACTGTCCATTAAACACCCCACACTGGGATCACACTGTACACCCACACACTGTCCATTAAACACCGCACACTGGGATCACACTGTACACCCACACACTGTCCATTAAACACACCACACTGGGATCACACTGTACACCCACACACCGTCCATTAAACACCGCACACTGGGATCACACTGTACACCCACACACCGTCCATTAAACACCGCACACTGGGATCACACTGATCCACAACACCGTCCATTAAACACCGCACACTGGGATCACACTGTACACCCACACACCGTCCATTAAACACCCCACACTGGGATCACACTGTACACCCACACACCGTCCATTAAACACCCCACACTGGGATCACACTGTACACCCACACACTGTCCATTAAACACCGCACACTGGGATCACACTGTACACCCACACACTGTCCATTAAACACCCCACACTGGGATCACACTGTACACCCACACACCGTCCATTAAACACCCCACACTGGGATCACACTGTACACCCACACACTGTCCTTTAAACACCCCACACTGGGATCACACTGTACACCCACACACTGTCCATTAAACACCCCACACTGGGATCACACTGTACACCCACACACTGTCCATTAAACACCGCACACTGGGATCACACTCTACACCCACACACCGTCCATTAAACACCCCACACTGGGATCACACTGTACACCCACACACTGTCCATTAAACACCCCACACTGGGATCACACTGTACACCCACACACCGTCCATTAAACACCCCACACTGGGATCACACTGTACACCCACACACTGTCCATTAAACACCCCACACTGGGATCACACTGTACACCCACACACTGTCCATTAAACACCCCACACTGGGATCACACTGACCCACACCACCGTCCATTAAACACCGCACACTGGGATCACACTGACCCACACACTGTCCATTAAACACCGCACACTGGGATCACACTGACCCACACACGGTCCATTAAACACCCCACACTGGGATCACACTGTACACCCACACACTGTCCATTAAACACCGCACACTGGGATCACACTGTACACCCACACACCGTCCATGAAACACCGCACACTGGGATCACACTGTACACCCACACACCGTCCATTAAACACCCCACACTGGGATCACACTGTACACCCACACACCGTCCATTAAACACCCCACACTGGGATCACACTGTACACCCACACACTGTCCATTAAACACCCCACTCTGGGATCACACTGTACACCCACACACTGTCCATTAAACACCGCACACTGGGATCACACTGTACACCCACACACTGTTCATTAAACACCCCACATTGGGATCACACTGTACACCCACACACCGTCCATTAAATACCCCACACTGGGATCACACTGTACACCCACACACCGTCCATTAAACACCGCACACTGGGATCACACTGTACACCCACACACTGTCCATTAAACACCCCACACTGGGATCACACTGTACACCCACACACCGTCCATTAAACACCTCACACTGGGATCACACTGTACACCCACACACCGTCCATTAAACACCCCACACTGGGATCACACTGTACACCCACACACCGTCCATTAAACACCCCACACTGGGATCACACTGACCCACACACTGTCCATTAAACACCCCACACTGGGATCACACTGTACACCCACACACCGTCCATTAAACACCCCACACTGGGATCACACTGTACACCCACACACCGTCCATTAAACACCCCACACTGGGATCACACTGTACACCCACACACCGTCCATTAAACACCCCACACTGGGATCACACTGTACACGCACACACTGTCCATTAAACACCCCACACTGGGATCACACTGTACACCCACACACCGTCCATTAAACACCCCACACTGGGATCACACTGTACACCCACACACCGTCCATTAAACACCCCACACTGGGATCACACTGTACACCCACACACTGTCCATGAAACACCCCACACTGGGATCACACTGACCCACACACTGTCCATTAAACACCCCACACTGGGATCACACTGTACACCCACACACTGTCCATTAAACACCCCACACTGGGATCACACTGTACACCCACACACTGTCCATTAAACACCACACACTGGGATCACACTGTACACCCACACCCCGTCCATTAAACACCCCAAACTGGGATCACACTGACCCACACACTGTCCATTAAACACACAACACTGGGATCACACTGACCCACACACTGTCCATTAAACACCCCACACTGGGATCACACTGACCCACACGCTGTCCATTAAAGACCCCACACTGGGACCACACTGACCCACACACTGTCCATTAAACACCCCACACTGGGATCACACTGACCCACACGCTGTCCATTAAACACCCCACACTGGGATCACACTGTACACCCACACACCGTCCATTAAACACCCCACACTGGGATCACACTGTACACCCACACACCGTCCATTAAACACCGCACACTGGGATCACACTGTACACCCACACACTGTCCATTAAACACCGCACACTGGGATCACACTGTACACCCACACACTGTCCATTAAACACCCCACACTGGGATCACACTGACCCACACACTGTCCATTAAACACCCCACACTGGGACCACACTGACCCACACACTGTCCATTAAACACCCCACACTGGGATCACACTGACCCACACGCTGTCCATTAAACACCCCACACTGGGATCACACTGTACACCCACACACCGTCCATTAAACACCCCACACTGGGATCACACTGTACACCCACACACCGTCCATTAAACACCGCACACTGGGATCACACTGTACACCCACACACTGTCCATTAAACACCCCACACTGGGATCACACTGTACACCCACACACTGTCCATTAAACACCCCACACTGGGATCACACTGTACACCCACACACTGTTCATTAAACACCCCACACTGGGATCACACTGTACACCCACACACCGTCCATTAAACACCCTACACTGGGATGACACTGACCCACACACTGTCCATTAAACACCCCACACTGGGATTACACTGTACACCCACACACTGTCCATTAAACACCCCACACTGGGATTACACTGTACACCCACACACTGTCCATTAAACACCCCAAACTGGGATCACACTGACCCACACACTGTCCATTAAACACCCCACACTGGGATCACACTGTACACCCACACACCGTCCATTAAACACCCCACACTGGGATCACACTGTACACCCACACACCGTCCATTAAACACCGCACACTGGGATCACACTCTACACCCACACACTGTCCATTAAACACCCCACACTGGGATCACACTGTACACCCACACACCGTCCATTAAACACCGCACACTGGGATCACCCTGTACACCGACACACTGTCCATTAAACACCCCACACTGGGATCACCCTGTACACCGACACACTGTCCATTAAACACCCCACACTGGGATCACACTGTGCACCCACACAGTGTCCATTAAACACCCCACACTGGGATCACACTGTGCACCCACACACCGTCCATTAAACACCCCACACTGGGATCACAATGTACACCCACACACCGTCCATTAAACACCCCACACTGGGATCACACTGTACACCCACACACTGTCCATTAAACACCCCACACTGGGATCACACTGTACACCCACACACTGTCCATTAAACACCCCACACTGGGATCACACTGTACACCCACACACTGTCCATTAAACACCCCACACTGGGATCACACTGTACACCCACACACCTTCCATTAAACACCCCACACTGGGATCACACTGTACACCCACACACCGTCCATTAAACACCCCACACTGGGATCACACTGTACACCCACACACCGTCCATTAAACACCCCACACTGGGATCACACTGTACACGCACACACTGTCCATTAAACACCCCACACTGGGATCACACTGTACACCCACACACTGTCCATTAAACACCCCACACTGGGATCACACTGTACACCCACACACTGTCCATTAAACACCCCACACTGGGATCACACTGTACACCCACACACTGTCCATTAAACACCCCACACTGGGATCACACTGTACACCCACACACTGTCCATTAAACACCCCACACTGGGATCACACTGACCCACACACTGTCCATTAAACACCGCACACTGGGATCACACTGTACACCCACACACCATCCATTAAACACCCCACACTGGGATCACACTGACCCACACACTGTCCATTAAACACCCCACACTGGGATCACACTGTACACCCACACACTGTCCATTAAACACCCCACACTGGGATCACACTGTACACCCACACACTGTCCATTAAACACCCCACACTGGGATCACACTGTACACCCACACACCGTCCATTAAACACCCCACACTGGGATGACACTGACCCACACACTGTCCATTAAACACCCCACACTGGGATCACACTGTACACCCACACACCGTCCATTAAACACCCCACACTGGGATCACACTGTCCACCCACACACCGTCCATGAAACACCCCACACTGGGATCACACTATACACCCACACACCGTCCATTAAACACCCCACACTGGGATCACACTGTACACCCACACACCGTCCATTAAACACCCCACACTGGGATCACACTGTACACCCACACCACCGTCCATTAAACACCGCACACTGGGATCACACTGTACACCCACACACTGTCCATTAAACACCGCACACTGGGATCACACTGACCCACACACCGTCCATTAAACACCCCACACTGGGATCACACTGTACACCCACACACTGTCCATTAAACACCGCACACTGGGATCACACTGTACACCCACACACTGTCCATTAAACACCGCACACTGGGATCACACTGTACACCCACACACTGTCCATTAAACACCGCACACTGGGATCACACTGTACACCCACACACCGTCCATTAAACACCCCACACTGGGATCACACTGTACACCCACACACCGTCCATTAAACACCCCACACTGGGATCACACTGTACACCCACACACTGTCCATTAAACACCCCACACTGGGATCACACTGACCCACACACCGTCCATTAAACACCGCACACTGGGATCACACTGTACACCCACACACTGTCCATTAAACACCGCACACTGGGATCACACTGTACACCCACACACTGTCCATTAAACACCGCACACTGGGATCACACTGTACACCCACACACCGTCCATTAAACACCCCACACTGGGATCACACTGTACACCCACACACCGTCCATTAAACACCCCACACTGGGATCACACTGTACACCCACACACTGTCCATTAAACACCCCACACTGGGATCACACTGACCCACACACCGTCCATTAAACACCGCACACTGGGATCACACTGTACACCCACACACTGTCCATTAAACACCGCACACTGGGATCACACTGTACACCCACACACCGTCCATTATACACCCCACACTGGGATCACACTGTACACCCACACACTGTCCATTAAACACCCCACACTGGGATCACACTGTACACCCACACACTGCCCATTCAACACCCCACACTGGGATCACACTGACCCACACACCGTCCATTAAACACCCCACACTGGGATTACACTGACCCACACACCCTCATACCCCATGAACCCCCAATTATCCTGTGTAACCTCTGATCCCTGTGCAATCCCTGACTCCAGTATAATCCCTGACCACCACGTGAGCCCTGAGCCCTGCTCTACACCCGAGCCCCTCGTAGAAACCCCAGGTACCTGGCGTTAGGCGACAGTGCTCTGGGAGCTTGTCAATGCCTTCCCTCAGGAGGACGGGGATGATCACTTCATAGTTGGGTAACTCACTGTGGACAGGACAGGAGGAGAGCGAGAGAGACAGTGAAGATGTGTGTGAGAGATTGAGAGTGAGAGGGACAGTGAGAGAGATCAAGAGAGACAGTGAGAGCAAGGGGGAGGGAGAGGGAGAGAGAGAGAGAGAGAGAGATCAAGAGAGACAGTGAGAGCAAGGGGGAGGGAGAGGGAGAGAAAGAGAGAGAGAGAGAGACAGAGCAAACAAGGGGTGGGGGGGGGGGAAGAGTGAGAGCGAGAGACCGAGGGTGTGTGAGAGAGAGAGCGAGCGAGTGAAGGGTGGGGGGAAGAGAGAGAGAATGAGGGTGTGTGAAAGTGAGAGAGAGATAGAGCGAGTGAGGAGAGAGAGAGAGAGCGCGAGCGACAGACAAAGGTGTGAGAGAGAGCGAGAGCGAGAGGGACAGTGAGAGCAAGGGGGGGGAGAGAGAGAGAGAGAGCGACAGCAAGGGTGTGAGAGAAAGAGCGAGAGCAAGAGAGACAGCGAGAACAAGGGGAAGAGATAAGAGCGCGATAGCGATCGGGAGCGAGAGTGAGAGAGAAAGATCCAAGAGCGAGGGGTGGGGGGAAGAGAGAGAGAGAGAGAGAGAGATTGATTAACGCTGTGACCGTGGTTACACCACCCCCCTCTCCCCACCATACCCCATCAACAAACTGCGACATGGCAATGAGATTCCCATCAGTGGGAGGCGAGTCAGGAGTGAGGGAATGAGGGGAGAGTGAGGGACGGAAGGAGAAGGGATGGAGCCAAGGATGAAGGGGTCCGGGGAGGGTCAGACAGTTTCCTCACACTGCACTCACCAGTAAGCCTGCTTGAGCAGGAGAGTCTTCTCCTCGATCCAGGATTTTCGATTCTCCGCTGACATCCCCTTCCCAGCATCCAGGAGATCCAGGGTATCTGGAGAGGACAGAGCTGGGGTGGGGGGGGGGGGGTGGAATGCGAGAGGAGGGGACGGAGGATCAGGAGAGGTTGGTTAATTCTGCCAATTCTAACGCGGTTCCCCCACTCCCACAAACAGACACACACCACGCCCACGCTTCCACCACCACCAAGGACCCTGCTGAGCCTCCCCCCAACCCAGGAGTCAGGCAGGAGAGGTGAATACAAAGCTCACCGGACTGGGGAGGGGTCAGGCAGACAGCCTGGCCGAGAGCCGCGAGGACGGACTGCTCAGCAAGCCCAATTCGTAACTTGCCACCAAGAGACCTGAGCAGAGAGAGAGGGAGAGACAGAACACGGTTAGAAAGGGGGAGAGGGAACACAGTTAGGGAGAGAGGGAGGGGGAACACAGTTAGGGAGAGAGGGAGGGGGAACATGGTTAGGGAGAGAGGGAGGGGGAACACGGTTAGGGAGAGAGGGAGGGGGAACACGGTTAGAGAGAGAGGGAGGAGGAACACAGTTAGAGAGAGAGGGAGGGGGAACAAGGTTAGAGAGAGAGGGAGGGGGAAGACAGTTAGGGAGAGAGGGAGGGGGAACACGGTTAGGGAGAGAGGGAGGGGGAACACGGTTAGGGAGAGAGGGAGGGGGAACACGGTTAGGGAGAGAGGGAGGGGGAACACGGTTAGAGAGAGAGGGAGGAGGAACACAGTTAGGGAGAGAGGGAGGGGGAACACGGTTAGAGAGAGAGGGAGGGGGAAACACGGTTAGAGAGAGAGGGAGGGGGAACACAGTTAGAGAGAGAGGGAGGGGGAACAAGGTTAGAGAGAGAGGGAGGGGGAAGACAGTTAGGGAGAGAGGGAGGGGGAACACGGTTAGAGAGAGAGGGAGGGGGAACACGGTTAGAGAGAGAGGGAGGGGGAACACGGTTAGAGAGAGAGGGAGGGGGAACACAGTTAGGGAGAGAGGGAGGGGGAACACGGTTAGGGAGAGAGGGAGGGGGAACACAGTTAGAGAGAGAGGGAGGGGGAACACGGTTAGGGAGAGGGGGAGGGGGAACACAGTTAGAGGGAGAGGGAGGGGGAACCACGGTTAGAGAGAGAGGGAGGGGGAACACGGTTAGAGAGAGAGGGAGGGGGAACACGGTTAGAGAGAGAGGGAGGGGGAACATGGTTAGAGAGAGAGGGAGGGGGAACACGGTTAGAGAGAGAGGGAGGGGGAACATGGTTAGAGAGAGAGGGAGGGGGAACACAGAGAGAGAGGGAGGGGGAACACGGTTAGAGAGAGAGGGAGGGGGAACACGGTTAGAGAGAGAGGGAGGGGGAACACAGTTAGAGAGAGAGGGAGGGGGAACACGGTTAGAGAGAGAGGGAGGGGGAACACAGTTAGGGAGAGAGGGAGGGGGAACACGGTTAGAGAGAGAGGGAGGGGGAACACGGTTAGAGAGAGAGGGAGGGGGAACACGGTTAGGGAGAGAGAGGGAGGGGGAACACGGTTAGGGAGAGAGGGAGGGGGAACACGGTTAGAGAGAGAGGGAGGGGGAACACGGTTAGAGAGAGAGGGAGGGGGAACACGGTGAGAGAGAGAGGGAGGGGGAACACAGTTAGAGAGAGAGGGAGGGGGAACACAGTTAGAGAGAGAGGGAGGGGGAACACGGTGAGAGAGGGAGGGGGAACACGGTTAGAGAGAGAGGGAGGGGGAACACGGTTAGAGAGAGAGGGAGGGGGAACACGGTTAGAGAGAGAGGGAGGGGGAACACGGTTAGGGAGAGAGGGAGGGGGAACACGGTTAGAGATAGAGGGAGGGGGAACACGGTTAGGGAGAGAGGGAGGGGGAACACGGTTAGAGAGAGAGGGAGGGGGAACACAGTTAGAGAGAGAGGGAGGGGGGAACACGGTTAGAGAGAGAGGGAGGGGGAACACGGTGAGAGAGAGAGGGAGGGGGAACACAGTTAGAGAGAGAGGGAGGGGGAACACAGTTAGAGAGAGAGGGAGGGGGAACACGGTGAGAGAGGGAGGGGGAACACGGTTAGAGAGAGAGGGAGGGGGAACACAGTTAGAGAGAGAGGGAGGGGGAACACAGTTAGGGAGAGAGGGAGGGGGAACACGGTTAGGGAGAGAGGGAGGGGGAACACAGTTAGAGAGAGAGGGAGGGGGAACACGGTGAGAGAGGGAGGGGGAACACGGTTAGAGAGAGAGGGAGGGGGAACACAGTTAGAGAGAGAGGGAGGGGGAACACAGTTAGGGAGAGAGGGAGGGGGAACACGGTTAGGGAGAGAGGGAGGGGGGAACACAGTTAGAGAGAGAGGGAGGGGGAACACGGTGAGAGAGAGAGGGAGGGGGAACACAGTTAGAGAGAGAGGGAGGGGGAACACGGTTAGAGAGAGAGGGAGGGGGAACACGGTTAGAGAGAGAGGGAGGGGGAACACGGTTAGGGAGAGAGGGAGGGGGAACACGGTGAGAGAGAGGGAGGGGGAACACAGTTAGGGAGAGAGGGAGGGGGAACACAGTTAGAGAGAGAGGGAGGGGGAACACGGTGAGAGAGAGAGGGAGGGGGGAACACAGTTAGAGAGAGAGGGAGGGGGAACACGGTTAGAGAGAGAGGGAGGGGGAACACGGTTAGAGAGAGGGAGGGGGAACACAGTTAGAGAGAGAGGGAGGGGGAAGACAGTTAGAGAGAGAGGGAGGGGGAACACAGTTAGGGAGAGAGGGAGGGGGAACACGGTTAGAGAGAGAGGGAGGGGGAACACAGTTAGAGAGAGAGGGAGGGGGAACACAGTTAGGGAGAGAGGGAGGGTGAACACAGTTAGGGAGAGAGGGAGGGGGAACACGGTTAGAGAGAGAGGGAGGGGGAACACGGTTAGAGAGAGAGGGAGGGGGAACACAGAGAGAGAGAGAGGGAGGGGGAACACAGTTAGGGAGAGAGGGAGGGGGAACACGGTTAGGGAGAGAGGGAGGGGGAACACGGTTAGAGAGAGAGGGAGGGGGAACACAGTTAGGGAGAGAGGGAGGGGGAACACGGTTAGGGAGAGAGGGAGGGGGAACACAGTTAGGGAGAGAGGGAGGGGGAACACGGTTAGGGAGAGAGGGAGGGGGAACACGGTTAGAGAGAGAGGGAGGGGGAACACAGTTAGGGAGAGAGGGAGGGGGAACACGGTTAGGGAGAGAGGGAGGGGGAACACGGTTAGAGAGAGAGGGAGGGGGAACACGGTTAGAGAGAGAGGGAGGGGGAACACGGTTAGAGAGAGAGGGAGGGGGAACACAGTTAGAGGGAGAGGGAGGGGGAACACAGTTAGAGAGAGAGGGAGGGGGAACACGGTTAGAGAGAGAGGGAGGGGGAACACAGTTAGAGAGAGAGGGAGGGGGAACACGGTTAGAGAGAGAGGGAGGGGGAACACAGTTAGAGAGAGAGGGAGGGGGAACACGGTTAGAGAGAGAGGGAGGGGGAACACGGTTAGAGAGAGAGGGAGGGGGAACACGGTTAGAGAGAGAGGGAGGGGGAACACGGTTAGAGAGAGAGGGAGGGGGAACACGGTTAGGGAGAGAGGGAGGGGGAACACGGTTAGAGAGAGAGGGAGGGGGAACACGGTTAGAGAGAGAGGGAGGGGGAACACGGTTAGGGAGAGAGGGAGGGGGAACACGGTTAGAGAGAGAGGGAGGGGGAACACGGTTAGGGAGAGAGGGAGGGGGAACACGGTTAGAGAGAGAGGGAGGGGGAACACGGTTAGAGAGAGAGAGGGAGGGGGAACACAGTTAGAGAGAGAGGGAGGAGGAACACGGTTAGAGAGAGAGGGAGGAGGAACACAGTTAGGGAGAGAGGGAGGGGGAACACAGTTAGAGAGAGAGGGAGGGGGAACACGGTTAGAGAGAGAGGGAGGGGGAACACGGTTAGAGAGAGAGGGAGGGGGAACACAGTTAGAGAGAGAGGGAGGGGGAACACGGTTAGGGAGAGAGGGAGGGGGAACACGGTTAGAGAGAGAGGGAGGGGGAACACAGTTAGGGAGGGAGGGAGGGGGAACACGGTTAGAGAGAGAGAGGGAGGGGGAACACGGTTAGGGAGAGAGGGAGGGGGAACACAGGTTAGAGAGAGAGGGAGGGGGAACACGGTGAGAGAGAGAGGGAGGAGGAACACGGTTAGAGAGAGAGGGAGGAGGAACACGGTTAGAGAGAGAGGGAGGGGGAACACAGTTAGAGAGAGAGGGAGGGGGAACACGGTGAGAGAGAGAGGGAGGAGGAACACGGTTAGAAAGAGAGGGAGGAGGAACACGGTTAGAGAGAGAGGGAGGGGGAACACAGTTAGAGAGAGAGGGAGGGGGAACACAGTTAGGGAGAGAGGGAGGGGGAACACGGTTAGAGATAGAGGGAGGGGGAACACGGTTAGGGAGAGAGGGAGGGCGAACACGGTTAGAGATAGAGGGAGGGGGAACACGGTTAGAGAGAGAGGGAGGAGGAACACAGTTAGGGAGAGAGGGAGGGGGAACACGGTTAGAGAGAGAGGGAGGGGGAACACAGTTAGAGAGAGAGAGAGGGGGAACACGGTTAGGGAGAGGGAGGGGGAACACGGTTAGGGAGAGAGGGAGGGGGAACACAGAGAGAGAGAGGGAGGGGGAACACGGTTAGAGAGAGAGGGAGGGGGAACACGGTTAGAGAGAGAGGGAGGGGGAACACGGTTAGGGAGAGAGGGAGGGGGAACACAGTTAGAGAGAGAGGGAGGGGGAACACAGTTAGGGAGAGAGGGAGGGCGAACACGGTTAGAGATAGAGGGAGGGGGAACACGGTTAGAGAGAGAGGGAGGAGGAACACAGTTAGGGAGAGAGGGAGGGGGAACACGGTTAGAGAGAGAGGGAGGGGGAACACAGTTAGAGAGAGAGAGAGGGGGAACACGGTTAGGGAGAGGGAGGGGGAACACGGTTAGGGAGAGAGGGAGGGGGAACACAGAGAGAGAGAGGGAGGGGGAACACGGTTAGAGAGAGAGGGAGGGGGAACACGGTTAGAGAGAGAGGGAGGGGGAACACGGTTAGGGAGAGAGGGAGGGGGAACACAGTTAGAGAGAGAGGGAGGGGGAACACAGTTAGGGAGAGAGGGAGGGCGAACACGGTTAGAGATAGAGGGAGGGGGAACACGGTTAGAGAGAGAGGGAGGAGGAACACAGTTAGGGAGAGAGGGAGGGGGAACACGGTTAGAGAGAGAGGGAGGGGGAACACAGTTAGAGAGAGAGAGAGGGGGAACACGGTTAGGGAGAGGGAGGGGGAACACGGTTAGGGAGAGAGGGAGGGGGAACACAGAGAGAGAGAGGGAGGGGGAACACGGTTAGAGAGAGAGGGAGGGGGAACACGGTTAGAGAGAGAGGGAGGGGGAACACGGTTAGAGAGAGAGGGAGGGGGAACACGGTTAGAGAGAGAGGGAGGGGGAACACAGTTAGAGAGAGAGGGAGGGGGAACACGGTTAGAGAGAGAGGGAGGGGGAACATGGTTAGGGAGAGAGGGAGGAGGAACACAGTTAGAGAGAGAGGGAGGGGGAACACGGTTAGAGAGAGAGGGGGGGAACACGGTGAGAGAGAGAGGGAGGGGGAACACAGTTAGGGAGAGAGGGAGGGGGAACACGGTTAGAGAGAGAGGGAGGGGGAACACGGTTAGAGAGAGAGGGAGGGGGAACACAGTTAGAGGGAGAGGGAGGGGGAACACGGTTAGAGGGAGAGGGAGGTGGAACACGGTGAGAGAGAGAGGGAGGGGGAACACGGTTAGAGAGAGAGGGAGGGGGAACACGGTTAGAGAGAGAGGGAGGGGGAACACGGTTAGAGAGAGAGGGAGGGGGAACACGGTGAGAGAGAGAGGGAGGGGGAACACGGTGAGAGAGAGAGGGAGGGGGAACACGGTGAGAGAGAGAGGGAGGGGGAACACGGTGAGAGAGAGAGGGAGGGGGAACACAGTTAGAGAGAGAGAGGGAGGGGGAACATGGTTAGAGAGAGAGGGAGGGGGAACATGGTTAGAGAGAGAGGGAGGGGGAACATGGTTAGAGAGAGAGGGAGGGGGAACACGGTTAGAGAGAGAGGGAGGGGGAACACAGTTAGAGAGAGAGGGAGGGGGAATACAGTTAGGGAGAGAGGGAGGGGGAACACAGTTAGAGAGAGAGGGAGGGGGAACACGGTTAGAGAGAGAGGGAGGGGGAACACAGTTAGGGAGAGAGGGAGGGGGAACACGGTTAGAGAGAGAGAGGGAGGGGGAACACGGTTAGAGAGAGAGGGAGGGGGAACACAGTTAGGGAGAGAGGGAGGGGGAACACGGTGAGAGAGAGAGGGAGGGGGAACACGGTTAGGGAGAGAGGGAGGGGGGAACACAGTTAGGGAGAGAGGGAGGGGGAACACAGTTAGGGAGAGAGGGAGGGGGAACACGGTGAGAGAGAGAGGGAGGGGGAACACGGTTAGGGAGAGAGGGAGGGGGGAACACGGTTAGAGAGAGAGGGAGGGGGAACACAGTTAGAGAGAGAGGGAGGGGGAACACGGTTAGAGAGAGAGGGAGGGGGAACACGGTTAGAGAGAGAGGGAGGGGGAACACAGTTAGGGAGAGAGGGAGGGGGAACACGGTGAGAGAGAGAGGGAGGGGGAACACGGTTAGGGAGAGAGGGAGGGGGAACACAGTTAGGGAGAGAGGGAGGGGGAACACAGTTAGGGAGAGAGGGAGGGGGAACACGGTTAGAGGGAGAGGGAGGGGGAACACGGTTAGAGGGAGAGGGAGGTGGAACACGGTGAGAGAGAGAGGGAGGGGGAACACGGTTAGAGAGAGAGAGAGGGGGAACACGGAGAGAGAGAGGGAGGGGGAACATGGTTAGGGAGAGAGGGAGGGGGAACACGGTTAGAGAGAGAGGGAGGGGGAACACGGTTAGGGAGAGAGGGAGGGGGAACACGGTTAGAGAGAGAGGGAGGGGGAACACAGTTAGAGAGAGAGGGAGGGGGAACACGGTTAGGGAGAGAGGGAGGGGGAACACGGTTAGAGATAGAGGGAGGGGGAACACGGTGAGAGAGAGAGGGAGGAGGAACACGGTTAGAGAGAGAGGGAGGGGGAACACGGTTAGGGAGAGAGGGAGGGGGAACACGGAGAGAGAGGGAGGGGGGAACACAGTTAGGGAGAGAGGGAGGGGGAACACGGTTAGGGAGAGGGGGAGGGGGAACACAGTTAGAGAGAGAGGGAGGGGGAACACGGTTAGAGAGAGAGGGAGGGGGAACACGGTTAGAGAGAGAGGGAGGGGGAACACGGTTAGAGAGAGAGGGAGGGGGAACACGGTTAGAGAGAGAGGGAGGGGGAACACGGTTAGAGAGAGAGAGGGAGGAGGAACACAGTTAGAGAGAGAGGGAGGGGGAACACGGTTAGGGAGAGAGGGAGGGGGAACACGGTTAGGGAGAGAGGGAGGGGGAACACGGTTAGAGAGAGAGGGAGGGGGAACACGGACAGAGAGGGAGGGGGAACACGGTTAGAGAGAGAGGGAGGGGGAACACGGTTAGGGAGAGAGGGAGGAGGAACACGGTGAGAGAGAGAGGGAGGGGGAACACAGTTAGAGAGAGAGGGAGGGGGAAGACAGTTAGAGAGAGAGGGAGGGGGAACACGGTTAGAGAGAGAGGGAGGGGGAACACGGTTAGAGGGAGAGGGAGGGGGAACACGGTTAGAGAGAGAGGGAGGGGGAACACGGTTAGGGAGAGAGGGAGGGGGAACACGGTTAGGGAGAGAGGGAGGGGGAACACGGTTAGAGAGAGAGGGAGGGGGAACACAGTTAGGGAGAGAGGGAGGGGGAACACGGTTAGGGAGAGAGGGAGGGGGAACACAGTTAGGGAGAGAGGGAGGGGGAACACAGTTAGGGAGAGAGGGAGGGGGAACACGGTTAGGGAGAGAGGGAGGGGGAACACAGTTAGGGAGAGAGGGAGGGGGAACACGGTTAGAGAGAGAGAGGGAGGGGGAACACAGTTAGGGAGAGAGGGAGGGGGAACACGGTTAGGGAGAGAGGGAGGGGGAACACGGTTAGAGAGAGAGGGAGGGGGAACACAGTTAGGGAGAGAGGGAGGGGGAACACGGTTAGGGAGAGAGGGAGGGGGAACACAGTTAGGGAGAGAGGGAGGGGGAACACGGTTAGGGAGAGAGGGAGGGGGAACACGGTTAGGGAGAGAGAGGGAGGGGGAACACGGTTAGGGAGAGAGGGAGGGGGAACACGGTTAGAGAGAGAGAGGGAGGGGGAACACGGTTAGGGAGAGAGGGAGGGGGAACACGGTTAGGGAGAGAGGGAGGGGGAACACGGTTAGAGAGAGAGAGGGAGGGGGAACACGGTTAGAGAGAGAGGGAGGGGGAACACGGTTAGGGAGAGAGGGAGGGGGAACACAGTTAGAGAGAGAGAGGGAGGGGGAACACGGTTAGGGAGAGAGGGAGGGGGAACACGGTTAGGGAGAGAGGGAGGGGGAACACGGTTAGGGAGAGAGAGGGAGGGGGAACACGGTTAGAGAGAGAGGGAGGGGGAACACGGTTAGGGAGAGAGGGAGGGGGAACACAGTTAGGGAGAGAGGGAGGGGGGAACACGGTTAGAGAGAGAGGGAGGGGGAACACGGTTAGAGAGAGAGGGAGGGGGAACACGGTTAGGGAGAGAGGGAGGGGGAACACGGTTAGAGAGAGAGGGAGGGGGAACACGGTTAGAGAGAGAGAGGGAGGGGGAACACGGTTAGAGAGAGAGGGAGGGGGAACACGGTTAGGGAGAGAGGGAGGGGGAACACGGTTAGAGAGAGAGGGAGGGGGAACACGGTTAGAGAGAGAGAGGGAGGGGGAACACGGTTAGAGAGAGAGGGAGGGGGAACACGGTTAGAGAGAGAGGGAGGGGGAACACGGTTAGAGAGAGAGGGAGGGGGAACACGGTTAGAGAGAGAGGGAGGGGGAACACAGTTAGGGAGAGAGGGAGGGGGAACACGGTTAGAGAGAGAGGGAGGGGGAACACGGTTAGAGAGAGATGGAGGGGGAACACGGTTAGGGAGAGAGGGAGGGGGAACACAGTTAGGGAGAGAGGGAGGGGGAACACGGTTAGAGAGAGAGGGAGGGGGAACACGGTTAGAGAGAGAGGGAGGGGGAACACGGTTAGGGAGAGAGGGAGGGGGAACACAGTTAGAGAGAGAGGGAGGGGGAACACGGTTAGAGAGAGAGGGAGGCGGAACACGGTTAGGGAGAGAGGGAGGAGGAACACGGTTAGGGAGAGAGGGAGGGGGAACACGGTTAGAGAGAGAGGGAGGGGGAACACGGACAGAGAGGGAGGGGGAACACGGTTAGAGAGAGAGGGAGGGGGAACACGGTTAGAGAGAGAGGGAGGGGGAACACGGTTAGAGAGAGAGGGAGGGGGAACACGGTTAGAGAGAGAGGGAGGGGGAACAGGGTTAGAGAGAGAGGGAGGGGGAACACAGTTAGAGAGAGAGGGAGGGGGAAAGACAGTTAGAGGGAGAGGGAGGGGGAACACGGTTAGAGAGAGAGGGAGGGGGAACACGGTTAGAGAGAGAGGGAGGGGGAACACGGTTAGAGAGAGAGGGAGGGGGAACACAGTTAGGGAGAGAGGGAGGGGGAACACGGTTAGAGAGAGAGGGAGGGGGAACACAGTTAGGGAGAGAGGGAGGGGGAACACGGTTAGAGAGAGAGGGAGGGGGAACACGGTTAGAGAGAGAGGGAGGGGGAACACAGTTAGGGAGAGAGGGAGGGGGAACACGGTTAGGGAGAGAGGGAGGGGGAACACAGTTAGAGAGAGAGGGAGGGGGAACACGGTTAGAGAGAGAGGGAGGGGGAACACGGTTAGAGAGAGAGGGAGGGGGAACACGGTTAGGGAGAGAGGGAGGGGGAACACGGTTAGAGAGAGAGGGAGGGGGAACACAGTTAGAGAGAGAGGGAGGGGGAACACAGTTAGAGGGAGAGGGAGAGGGAACACGGTTAGAGAGAGAGGGAGGGGGAACACAGTTAGGGAGAGAGGGAGGGGGAACACAGTTAGGGAGAGAGGGAGGGGGAACACAGTTAGAGGGAGAGGGAGAGGGAACACGGTTAGAGAGAGAGGGAGGGGGAACACAGTTAGGGAGAGAGGGAGGGGGAACACAGTTAGGGAGAGAGGGAGGGGGAACACAGTTAGGGAGAGAGGGAGGGGGAACACAGTTAGAGAGAGAGGGAGGGGGAACACGGTTAGAGAGAGAGGGAGGGGGAACACAGTTAGAGAGAGAGGGAGGGGGAACACGGTTAGAGAGAGAGGGAGGGGGAACACAGTTAGAGAGAGAGGGAGGGGGAACACAGTTAGGGAGAGAGGGAGGGGGAACACGGTTAGAGAGAGAGGGAGGGGGAACACGGTTAGAGAGAGAGGGAGGGGGAACACGGTGAGAGAGAGGGAGGGGGAACACAGTTAGGGAGAGAGGGAGGGGGAACACAGTTAGGGAGAGAGGGAGGGGGAACACAGTTAGGGAGAGAGGGAGGGGGAACACAGTTAGGGAGAGAGGGAGGGGGAACACGGTTAGAGAGAGAGGGAGGGGGAACACGGTGAGAGAGAGGGAGGGGGAACACAGTTAGGGAGAGAGGGAGGGGGAACACAGTTAGAGAGAGAGGGAGGGGGAACACGGTGAGAGAGAGAGGGAGGGGGAACACGGTTAGAGAGAGAGGGAGGGGCAACACGGTTAGTGAGAGAGGGAGGGGGAACACGGTGAGAGAGGGAGGGGGAACACGGTTAGGGAGAGGGGGAGGGGGAACACGGTTAGAGAGAGAGGGAGGGGGAACACAGTTAGGGAGAGAGGGAGGGGGAACACTGTTAGGGAGAGAGGGAGGGGGAACACAGTTAGGGAGAGAGGGAGGGGGAACACGGTTAGAGAGAGAGGGAGGGGGAACACGGTGAGAGAGAGGGAGGGGGAACACAGTTAGGGAGAGAGGGAGGGGGAACACAGTTAGAGAGAGAGGGAGGGGGAACACGGTTAGAGAGAGAGGGAGGGGGAACACTGTTAGGGAGAGAGGGAGGGGGAACACAGTTAGGGAGAGAGGGAGGGGGAACACAGTTAGGGAGAGAGGGAGGGGGAACACGGTTAGAGAGAGAGGGAGGGGGAACACGGTGAGAGAGAGGGAGGGGGAACACAGTTAGGGAGAGAGGGAGAGGGGAACACGGTTAGAGAGAGAGGGAGGGGGAACACGGTTAGAGAGAGAGGGAGGGGGAACACGGTTAGGGAGAGAGGGAGAGGGAACACGGTTAGAGAGAGAGGGAGGGGGAACACGGTTAGGGAGAGAGGGAGAGGGAACACGGTTAGAGAGAGAGGGAGGGGGAACACGGTTAGAGAGAGAGGGAGGGGGAACACAGTTAGAGAGAGAGGGAGGGGGAACATGGTTAGGGAGAGAGGGAGGGGGAACACGGTTAGAGAGAGAGGGAGGGGGAACACGGTTAGAGAGAGAGGGAGGGGGAAACACGGTTAGAGAGAGAGGGAGGGGGAACACGGTTAGAGAGAGAGGGAGGGGGAACACGGTTAGAGAGAGAGGGAGGGGGAACACAGTTAGGGAGAGAGGGAGGGGGAACACGGTTAGAGAGAGAGGGAGGGGGAACACGGTTAGAGAGAGAGGGAGGGGGAACATGGTTAGAGAGAGAGGGAGGGGGAACACAGAGAGAGAGGGAGGGGGAACACGGTGAGAGAGAGAGGGAGGGGGAACACGGAGAGAGAGGGAGGGGGAACACAGTTAGAGAGAGAGGGAGGGGGAACACGGTTAGAGAGAGAGGGAGGGGGAACACAGTTAGGGAGAGAGGGAGGGGGAACACGGTTAGAGAGAGAGGGAGGGGGAACACGGTTAGAGAGAGAGGGAGGGGGAACACGGTTAGGGAGAGAGAGGGAGGGGGAACACGGTTAGGGAGAGAGGGAGGGGGAACACGGTTAGAGAGAGAGGGAGGGGGAACACGGTTAGAGAGAGAGGGAGGGGGAACACAGTTAGAGAGAGAGGGAGGGGGAACACGGTTAGAGAGAGAGGGAGGGGGAACACGGTGAGAGAGAGAGGGAGGGGGAACACAGTTAGAGAGAGAGGGAGGGGGAACACAGTTAGAGAGAGAGGGAGGGGGAACACGGTAGAGAGAGGGAGGGGGGAACACGGTTAGAGAGAGAGGGAGGGGGAACACAGTTAGAGAGAGAGGGAGGGGGAACACAGTTAGAGAGAGAGGGAGGGGGAACACAGTTAGGGAGAGAGGGAGGGGGAACACGGTTAGGGAGAGAGAGGGAGGGGGAACACGGTTAGGGAGAGAGGGAGGGGGAACACAGTTAGAGAGAGAGGGAGGGGGAACACGGTGAGAGAGAGAGGGAGGGGGAACACAGTTAGAGAGAGAGGGAGGGGGAACACGGTTAGAGAGAGAGGGAGGGGGAACACGGTTAGAGAGAGAGGGAGGGGGAACACGGTTAGAGAGAGAGAGGGAGGGGGAACACGGTTAGAGAGAGAGGGAGGGGGAACACGGTTAGAGAGAGAGGGAGGGGGAACACAGGTTAGAGAGAGAGGGAGGGGGAACACGGTGAGAGAGAGAGGGAGGGGGAACACAGTTAGAGAGAGAGGGAGGGGGAACACGGTTAGAGAGAGAGGGAGGGGGAACACGGTGAGAGAGAGGGAGGGGGAACACAGTTAGAGAGAGAGGGAGGGGGAACACGGTTAGAGAGAGAGGGAGGGGGAACACAGTTAGAGAGAGAGGGAGGGGGAACACAGTTAGAGAGAGAGGGGGAACACGGTTAGAGAGAGAGGGAGGGGGAACACGGTTAGAGAGAGAGGGAGGGAGGGGGAACACGGTTAGAGAGAGAGGGAGGGAGGGGGAACACGGTTAGAGAGAGAGGGAGGGGGAACACGGTTAGAGAGAGAGGGAGGGAGGGGGAACACGGTTAGAGAGAGAGGGAGGGGGAACACGGTTAGAGAGAGAGGGAGGGGGAACACGGTTAGAGAGAGAGGGAGGGGGAACACGGTTAGGAGAGAGGGAGGGGGAACACGGTTAGAGAGAGAGGGAGGGGGAACACAGTTAGAGGGAGAGGGAGGGGGAACACGGTTAGGGAGAGAGGGAGGGGGAACACAGTTAGAGGAGAGAGGGAGGGGGAACACGGTTAGGGAGAGAGGGAGGGGGAACACAGTTAGAGGGAGAGGGAGGGGGAACACGGTTAGGGAGAGAGGGAGGGGGAACACGGTGAGAGAGAGAGGGAGGGGGATAACAGTTAGAGAGAGAGGGAGGGGGGAACACAGTTAGAGAGAGAGGGGGGAACACGGTTAGAGAGAGAGGGAGGGGGAACACGGTTAGAGAGAGAGGGAGGGGGAACACAGTTAGGGAGAGAGGGAGGGGGAACACAGTTAGGGAGAGAGGGAGGGGGAACACGGTTAGAGATAGAGGGAGGGGGAACACGGTTAGAGAGAGAGGGAGGGGGAACACAGTTAGAGAGAGAGGGAGGGGGAACACGGTGAGAGAGAGAGGGAGGGGGAACACAGTTAGAGAGAGAGGGAGGGGGAACACGGTTAGAGAGAGAGGGAGGGGGAACACGGTTAGAGAGAGAGGGAGGGGGAACACGGTTAGAGAGAGAGAGGGAGGGGGAACACGGTTAGAGAGAGAGGGAGGGGGAAGACAGTTAGAGAGAGAGGGAGGGGAAACACAGTTAGAGAGGAGAGGGAGGGGGAACACGGTTAGGGAGAGAGGGAGGGGGAAACACAGTTAGAGAGAGAGGGGGGAACACGGTTAGAGAGAGAGGGAGGGGGAACACAGTTAGGGAGAGAGGGAGGGGGAACACGGTTAGAGAGAGAGGGAGGGGGAACACAGTTAGGGAGAGAGGGAGGGGGAACACGGTTAGAGATAGAGGGAGGGGGAACACGGTTAGAGAGAGAGGGAGGGGGAACACAGGTTAGAGAGAGAGGGAGGGGGGAACACGGTGAGAGAGAGAGGGAGGGGGAACACAGTTAGAGAGAGAGGGAGGGGGAACACAGTTAGAGAGAGAGGGAGGGGGAACACGGTTAGGGAGAGAGGGAGGGGGAACACGGTTAGAGAGAGAGGGAGGGGGAACACAGTTAGGGAGAGAGGGAGGGTGAACACAGTTAGGGAGAGAGGGAGGGGGAACACGGTTAGAGAGAGAGGGAGGGGGGAACACGGTTAGGGAGAGAGGGAGGGGGAACACGGTTAGAGAGAGAGGGAGGGGGAACACAGTTAGGGAGAGAGGGAGGGTGAACACAGTTAGGGAGAGAGGGAGGGGGAACACAGTTAGGGAGAGAGGGAGGGGTGAACACAGTTAGGGAGAGAGAGGGAGGGGGAACACGGTTAGAGAGAGAGGGAGGGGGAACACGGTTAGGGAGAGAGGGAGGGGGAACACGGTTAGGGAGAGAGGGAGGGGGAACACGGTTAGAGAGAGAGGGAGGGGGAACACGGTTAGGGAGAGAGGGAGGAGGAACACGGTTAGAGAGAGAGGGAGGGGGAACACGGTTAGAGAGAGAGGGAGGGGGAAGACAGTTAGAGAGAGAGGGAGGGGGAACACAGTTAGGGAGAGAGGGAGGGGCAACACGGTTAGAGAGAGAGGGAGGGGGAACACAGTTAGAGAGAGAGGGAGGGGGAACACAGTTAGGGAGAGAGGGAGGGTGAACACAGTTAGGGAGAGAGGGAGGGGGAACACGGTTAGAGAGAGAGGGAGGGGGAACACGGTTAGGGAGAGAGGAGAGGGGGAACACGGTTAGAGAGAGAGGGAGGGGGAACACAGTTAGGGAGAGAGGGAGGGGGAACACGGTTAGGGAGAGAGGGAGGGGGAACACGGTTAGGGAGAGAGGGAGGGGGAACACGGTTAGAGAGAGAGGGAGGGGGAACACAGTTAGGGAGAGAGGGAGGGGGAACACGGTTAGGGAGAGAGGGAGGGGGAACACAGTTAGAGAGAGAGGGAGGGGGGAACACGGTTAGAGAGAGAGGGGAGGGGGAACACGGTTAGAGAGAGAGGGAGGGGGAACACGGTTAGGGAGAGAGGGAGGGGGAACACGGTTAGAGAGAGAGGGAGGGGGAACACGGTTAGAGAGAGAGGGAGGGGGAACACGGTTAGGGAGAGAGGGAGGGGGAACACGGTTAGAGAGAGAGGGAGGGGAACACGGTTAGAGAGAGAGGGAGGGGCAACACGGTTAGAGAGAGAGGGAGGGGGAACACGGTTAGAGAGAGAGAGGGAGGGGGAACACAGTTAGAGAGAGAGGGAGGAGGAACACGGTTAGAGAGAGAGGGAGGAGGAACACAGTTAGGGAGAGAGGGAGGGGGAACACAGTTAGAGAGAGAGGGAGGGGGAACACGGTTAGAGAGAGAGGGGAGGGGGGAACACGGTTAGAGAGAGAGGGAGGGGGAACACAGTTAGAGAGAGAGGGAGGGGGAACACGGTTAGGGAGAGAGGGAGGGGGAACACGGTTAGAGAGAGAGGGAGGGGGAACACAGTTAGGGAGGGAGGGAGGGGGAACACGGTTAGAGAGAGAGAGGGAGGGGGAACACGGTTAGAGAGAGAGGGAGGGGGAACACGGTGAGAGAGAGAGGGAGGAGGAACACGGTTAGAGAGAGAGGGAGGAGGAACACGGTTAGAGAGAGAGGGAGGGGGAACACAGTTAGAGAGAGAGGGAGGGGGAACACGGTGAGAGAGAGAGGGAGGAGGAACACGGTTAGAGAGAGAGGGAGGAGGAACACAGTTAGGGAGAGAGGGAGGGGGGAACACGGTTAGAGAGAGAGGGAGGGGGAACACAGTTAGAGAGAGGAGGGAGGGGGAACACAGTTAGGGAGAGAGGGAGGGGGGAACACGGTTAGGGAGAGGGAGGGGGAACACGGTTAGGGAGAGAGGGAGGGGGAACACAGAGAGAGAGAGGGAGGGGGAACACGGTTAGAGAGAGAGGGAGGGGGAACACGGTTAGAGAGAGAGGGAGGGGGAACACGGTTAGAGAGAGAGGGAGGGGGGAACACGGTTAGAGAGAGAGGGAGGGGGAACATGGTTAGGGAGAGAGGGAGGAGGAACACAGTTAGAGAGAGAGGGAGGGGGAACACGGTTAGAGAGAGAGGGGGGGGAACACGGTGAGAGAGAGAGGGAGGGGGAACACAGTTAGGGAGAGAGGGAGGGGGAACACGGTTAGAGAGAGAGGGAGGGTGAACACAGTTAGGGAGAGGGGAGGAGGAACACAGTTAGAGAGAGAGGGAGGGGGAACATGGTTAGAGGAGAGAGGGAGGGGGAACATGGTTAGAGAGAGAGGGAGGGGGAACACGGTTAGAGAGAGAGGGAGGGGGAACACAGTTAGAGAGAGAGGGAGGGGGAATACAGTTAGGGAGAGAGGGAGGGGGAACACAGTTAGAGAGAGAGGGAGGGGGAACACGGTTAGAGAGAGAGGGAGGGGGAACACAGTTAGGGAGAGAGGGAGGGGGAACACGGTTAGAGAGAGAGGGAGGGGGAACACGGTTAGGGAGAGAGGGAGGGGGAACACGGTTAGAGAGAGAGAGAGGGGGAACACGGAGAGAGAGAGGGAGGGGGAACATGGTTAGGGAGAGAGGGAGGGGGAACACGGTTAGAGAGAGAGGGAGGGGGAACACGGTTAGGGAGAGAGGGAGGGGGAACACGGTTAGAGAGAGAGGGAGGGGGAACACAGTTAGAGAGAGAGGGAGGGGGAACACGGTTAGGGAGAGAGGGAGGGGGAACACGGTTAGAGAGAGAGAGGGAGGAGGAACACAGTTAGAGAGAGAGGGAGGGGGAACACGGTTAGGGAGAGAGGGAGGGGGAACACGGTTAGAGAGAGAGAGGGAGGAGGAACACGGTTAGAGAGAGAGGGAGGAGGAACACAGTTCGGAGAGAGGGAGGGGGAACACGGTTAGGGAGAGAGGGAGGGGGAACACGGTTAGGGAGAGAGGGAGGGGGAACACGGTTAGGGAGAGAGGGAGGGGGAACACGGTTAGGGAGAGAGGGAGGGGGAACACGGTTAGGGAGAGAGGGAGGGGGAACACAGTTAGAGGAGAGAGGGGAGAGGGGGGGAACACGGTTAGAGAGAGAGAGGGAGGGGGAACACGGTTAGGGAGAGAGGGGAGGGGGGAACACGGTTAGAGAGAGAGGGAGGGGGAATACAGTTAGAGAGAGAGGGAGGGGGAACACGGTTAGGGAGAGAGGGAGGGGGGAAAACAGTTAGAGAGAGAGGGAGGGGGAACACGGTTAGGGAGAGAGAGGGAGGGGGAACACGGTTAGAGAGAGAGGGAGGGGGAACACGGTTAGGGAGAGAGGGAGGGGGAACACAGTTAGAGAGAGAGGGGGGGAACACGGTTAGGGAGAGGGGGAGGGGGGAACACAGTTAGAGGGAGAGGGAGGGGGAACACGGTTAGGGAGAGAGGGAGGAGGAACACGGTTAGGGAGAGAGGGAGGGGGAAAACAGTTAGAGAGAGAGGGAGGGGGAACACGGTTAGGGAGAGAGGGGGAGGGGGAACACAGTTAGAGGAGAGAGGGAGGGGGAACACAGTTAGGGAGAGAGGGAGGGGGAACACGGTTAGAGAGAGAGGGAGGGGGAACACGGTTAGGGAGAGAGGGAGGGGGAACACGGAGAGAGAGAGAGGGAGGGGGAACACGGTTAGGGAGAGAGGGAGGGGGAACACGGTTAGAGAGAGAGGGAGGGGGGAACACGGTTTGAGAGAGAGGGAGGGGGAACACGGTTAGGGAGAGAGGGAGGGGGAACACGGTTAGAGAGAGAGGGAGGGGGAACACAGGTTAGGGAGAGAGGGAGGAGGAACACGGTTAGGGAGAGAGGGAGGGGGAACACGGTTAGAGAGAGAGGGAGGGGGAACACAGTTAGAGAGAGAGGGAGGGGGAAGACAGTTAGAGAGAGAGGGAGGGGAACACGGTTAGAGAGAGAGGGAGGGGGAACACGGTTAGGGAGAGAGGGAGGGGGAACACGGTTAGAGAGAGAGGGAGAGGGAACACGGTTAGGAGAGAGAGGGAGGAGGAACACGGTTAGGGAGAGAGGGAGGGGGAACACGGTTAGAGAGAGAGGGAGGGGGGAACACAGTTAGGAGAGAGAGGGAGGGGGAACACGGTTAGAGAGAGAGGGAGGGGGAACACGGTTTGAGAGAGAGGGAGG
>NW_027310496.1:5000-73268 GCF_047496795.1 Chiloscyllium punctatum
CCCTCACTGTAACACACCCTGATATACCCCACACCCGTCACTGTAACACTCTCTGATATACCCCACACCCCTCACTGTAACACACCCTGATATACCCCACACCCCTCACTGTAACACACCCTGATATATCCCACACCCCTCACTGTAACACACCCTGATATACCCCACACCCCTCACTGTAACACACCCTGATATACCCCACACCCCTCACTGTAACACTCTCTGATATACCCCACACCCCTCACTGTAACACTCTCTGATATACCCCACACCCCTCACTGTAACACTCTCTGATATACCCCACACCCCTCACTGTAACACACCCTGATATACCCCACACCCCTCACTGTAACACTCTCTGATATACCCCACACCCCTCACTGTAACACACCCTGATATACCCCACACCCCTCACTGTAACACACCCTGATATTCCCCACACCCCTCACTGTAACGCACTCTGATATACCCCACACCCCACACTGTAACACACTCTGATATACCCCACACCCCTCACTGTAACACACCCTGATATACCCCACACCCCTCACTGTAACGCACTCTGATATACCACACACCCCTCACTGTAACACACTCTGATATACCCCACACCCCTCACTGTAACACACCCTGATATACCCCACACCCCTCACTGTAACACTCTCTGATATACCACACACCCCTCACTGTAACACTCTCTGATATACCCCACACCCCTCACTGTAACACACCCTGATATACCCCACACCCCTCACCGTAACACACCCTGATATACCCCACACCCCTCACCGTAACACACCCTGATATACCCCACACCCCTCACTGTAACACTCTCTGATATACCCCACACCCCTGACTGTAACACTCTCTGATATACCCCACACCCCTGACTGTAACACACCCTAATATACCCCACACCCCTCACCGTAACACACCTTGATATACCCCACACCCCTCACTGAAACACACCCTGATATACCCCACACCCCTCACTGTAACACTCTCTGATATAGCCCACACCCCTCACTGTAACACTCTCTGATATACCCCACACCCCTCACTGTAACACTCTCTAATATACCCCACACCCCTCACTGTAACACACCCTGATATACCCCACACCCCTCACTGTAACACACCCTGATATACCCCACACCCCTCACTGTAACACACTCTGATATACCCCACACCCCTCACTGTAAAACACCCTGATATACCCCACACCCCTCACTGTAACACACCCTGATATACCCCACACCCCTCACTGTAACACACCCTGATATACCCCACACCCCTCACTGTAACACACCCTGATATACCCCACACCCCTCACTGTAACACTCTCTGATATACCCCACACCCCTCACTGTAACACTCTCTGATATACCCCACACCCCTCACTGTAACACTCTGATATACCCCACACCCCTCACTGTAACACACCCTGATATACCCCACACCCCTCACCGTAATACTCTCTGATATACCCCACACCCCTCACTGTAACACTCTCTGATATACCCCACACCCCTCACTGTAACACTCTCTGATATACCCCACACCCCTCACTGTAACACTCTCTGATATACCCCACACCCCTCACTGTAACACTCTCTGATATATCCCACACCCCTCACTGTAACACACCCTGATATACCCCACACCCCTCACTGTAACACTCTCTGATTTACCCCACACCCCTCACTGTAACACACTCTGATATACCCCACACCCCTCACTGTAACACTCTCTGATATACCCCACACCCCTCACTGTAACACTCTCTGATATACCCCACACCCCTCACTGTAACACACCCTGATATACCCCACACCCCTCACTGTAATACACCCTGATATACCCCACACCCCTCACTGTAACACTCTCTGAAATACCCCACACCCCTCACTGTAACACACCCTGATATACCCCACACCCCTCACTGTAATACACCCTGATATACCCCACACCCCTCACTGTATCACTCTCTGATATACCCCACACCCCTCACTGTAACACACCCTGATATATCCCACACCCCTCACTGTAACACACCCTGATAAACCCCACACCCCTCACTGTAACACTCTCTGATATACCCCACACCCCTCACTGTAACACACTCTGATATACCCCACACCCCTCACTGTAACACACCCTGATATACCCCACACCCCTCACTGTAACACTCTCTGATATACCCCACACCCCTCACTGTAACACTCTCTGATATACCCCACACCCCTCACTGTAACACTCTCTGTTATACCCCACACCCCTCACTGTAACACTCTCTGATATACCCCACACCCCTCTCTGTAACACTCTCTGATATACCCCACACCCCTCACTGTAACACTCTCTGATATACCCCACACCCCTCACTGTAACACACCCTGATATACCCCACACCCCTCACTGTAACCCTCTCTGATATACCCCACACCCCTCACTGTAACACACTCTGATATACCCCACACCCCTCACTGTAACACACCCTGCTATACCCCACTCCGCTGACTGTAACACTCTCTGATATACCCCACACCCCTCACTGTAACACACTCTGATATACCCCACACCCCTCACTGTAACACTCTCTGATATAGCCCACACCCCTCACTGTAACACTCTCTGATATACCCCACACCCCTCACTGTAACACACCCTGATATACCCCACACCCCTCTCTGTAACACACCCTGATATACCCCACACCCCTCACTGTAACACTCTCTGATATAGCCCACACCCCTCACTGTAACACACCCTGATATACCCCACACCCCTCTCTGTAACACACTCTGATATACCCCACACCCCTCACTGTAACACACCCTGATATATCCCACACCCCTCACTGTAACACTCTCTGATATACCCCACACCCCTCACTGTAACACTCTCTGATATACCCCACACCCCTCACTGTAACACACCCTGATATACCCCACACCCCTCACTGTAACACACCCTGATATACCCCACACCCCTCACTGTAACACACCCTGATATACCCCACACCCCTCACTGTAACACTCTCTGATATACCTCACACCCCTCACTGTATCACTCTCTGATATACCCCACACCCCTCACTGTAACACACCCTGATATACCCCACACCCCTCACTGTAACACACCCTGATAAACCCCACACCCCTCACTGTAACACTCTCTGATATACCCCACACTCCTCACTGTAACACACTCTGATATACCCCACACCCCCCTCAATGTAACACACCTGATATACCCCTCACCCCTCACTGTAACACACTCTGATATACCCCACACCCCTCACTGTAACACACCCTGATATACCCCACACCCCTCACTGTAACACACTCTGATATACCCCACACCCCTCACTGTAACACACTCTGATATACCCCACACCCCTCACTGTAACACACCCTGATATACCCCACACCCCTCACTGTAACACACCCTGATATACCCCACACCCCTCACTGTAACACACCCTGATATACCCCACACCCCTCACAGTAACACTCTCTGATATGCCTCACACCCCTCACTGTAACACTCTCTGATATACCCCACACCCCTCACTGTAACACACCCTGATATACCCCACACCCCTCACTGTAACACACCCTGATATACCCCACACCCCTCACTGTAACACTCTCTGATATACCCCACACCCCTCACTGTAACACACTCTGATATACCCCACACCCCTCACTGTAACACTCTCTGATATACCCCACACCCCTCACTGTAACACACCCTGATATACCCCACACCCCTCACTGTAACACACTCTGATATACCCCACACCCCTCACTGTAACACACCCTGATATACCCCACAGCCCTCACTGTAACACTCTCTGTTATACCCCACACCCCTCTCTGTAACACACTCTGATATACCCCACACCCCTCACTGTAACACACCCTGATATACCCCACACCCCTCACTGTAACACTCTCTGATATACCCCACACCCCTCACTGTAACACACCCTGATATACCCCACACCCCTCACTGTAACACTCTCTGATATACCCCACACCCCTCACTGTAACACACCCTGATATACCCCACACACCTCACTGTAACACTCTCTGATATACCCCACACCCCTCACTGTAACACACCCTGATATACCCCACACCCCTCACTGTAACACACCCTGATATACCCCACAACCTTCACTGTAACACACCCTGATATACCCCACACCCCTCACTGTAACACTCTCTGATATACCTCACACCCCTCACTGTATCACTCTCTGATATACCCCACACCCCTCACTGTAACACTCTCTGATATACCCCACACCCCTCACTGTAACACACTCTGATATACCCCACACCCCTCACTGTAACACTCTCTGATATACCCCACACCCCTCACTGTAACACTCTCTGATATACCCCACACCCCTCACTGTAACACTCTCTGATATACCTCACACCCCTCACTGTATCACTCTCTGATATACCCCACACCCCTCACTGTAACACACCCTGATAAACCCCACACCCCTCACTGTAACACTCTCTGATATACCCCACACCCCTCACTGTAACACACTCTGATATACCCCACACCCCCCTCACTGTAACACACCTGATATACCCCTCACCCCTCACTGTAACGCTCTCTGATATACCCCACACCCCTCACTGTAACACTCTCTGATATACCCCACACCCCTCAGTGTAACACAACCTGATATACCCCACACCCCTCACTGTAACACACCCAGATATACCCCACACCCCTCACTGTAACACACCCTGATATACCCCACACCCCTCACTGTAACACCCTCTGATATACCCCACACCCCTCACTGTAACGCACCCTGATATACCCCACACCCCTCACTGTAACACACTCTGATATACCCCACACCCCTCACTGTAACACACCCTGATATACCCCACACCCCTCACTGTAACCCTCTCTGATATACCCTACACCCCTCACTGTAACACCCTCTGATATACCCCACACCCCTCACTGTAACACTCTCTGATATACCCCACACCCCTCACTGTAATACACCCTGATATACCCCACACCCCTCACTGTAACCCTCTCTGATATACCCTACACCCCTCGCTGTAACACCCTCTGATATACCCCACACCCCTCACTGTAACACACCCTGATATACCCCACACCCCTCACTGTAACCCTCTCTGATATACCCTACACCCCTCACTGTAACACACTCCGATATACCCCACACCCCTCATTGTAACACACCCTGATATACCCCACACCCCTCACTGTAACACCCTCTGATATACCCCACACCCCTCACTGTAACACTCTCTGATATACCCCACACTCCTCACTGTAACACTCTCTGATCTACCCCACACCCCTCACTGTAATACACCCTGATATACCCCACACCCCTCACTGTAACACTCTCTGAAATACCCCACACCCCTCACTGTAACACACCCTGATATACCCCACACCCCTCACTGTAATACACCCTGATATACCCCACACCCCTCACTGTAACACGCTCTGATATACCCCACACCCCTCACTGTAACACACCCTGATATACCCCCCACATTCGTCACTGTAACACACCCTGATATACCCCACACCCCTCACTGTAACACACTCTGATATACCCCACACCCCTCACTGTAACACTCTCTGATATACCCCTCACCCCTCTCTCTAACCCTCTCTGATATACCCCACACCCCTCACTGTAACTCTGTCTGATATACCCCACACCCCTCACAGTAACACTCTCTGATATACCCCACACCCCTCACTGTAACACTCTCTGATATACCCCACACCCCTCACTGTAACACACTCTGATATACCCCACAGCCCTCACTGTAACACTCTCTGATATACCCCACACCCCTCACTGTAACACACCCTGATATACCCCACACCCCTCACTGTAACACTCTCTGATATACCCCACACCCCTCACTGTAACACACCCTGATATACCCCACACCCCTCACTGTAACACACCCTGATATACCCCACACCCCTCACTGTAACACACCCTGATATACCCCACACCCCTCACTGTAACACACCCTGATATACCCCCCACACTCCTCACTGTAACACACCCTGATATACCCCACACCCCTCACTGTCACACACTCTGATATACCCCACACCCCTCACTGTAACACACTCTGATATACCTCACACCCCTCACTGTAACACTCTCTGATACACCTTTCACCCCTCTCTCTAACCCTCTCTGATATACCCCACACCCCTCACTGTCACACTGTCTGATATACCCCACACCCCTCACTGTAACACACTCTGATATACCCCACACCCCTCACTGTAACACACCCTGATATACCCCACACCCCTCACTGTAACACTCTCTGATATACCCCATACCCCTCACTGTAACACTCTCTGATATACCCCACACCCCTCACTGTAACACACCCTGATATACCCCACACCCCTCACTGTAACACTCTCTGATATACCCCACACCCCTCACTGTAACACTCTCTGATATACCCCACACCCCTCACTGTAACACTCTCTGATATACCCCACACCCCTCACTGTAACACACCCTGATATACCCCACACCCCTCACTGTAACACTCTGATATACCCCACACCCCTCACTGTAACACTCTCTGATATACCCCACACCCCTCACTGTAACACTCTCTGATATACCCCACACCCCTCACTGTAACACTCTGATATACCCCACACCCCTCACTGTAACACACCCTGATATACCCCACACCCCTCACCGTAACACTCTCTGATATACCCCACACCCCTCACTGTAACACTCTCTGATATACCCCACACCCCTCACTGTAACACTCTCTGATATACCCCACACCCCTCACTGTAACACTCTCTGATATACCCCACACCCCTCACTGTAACACTCTCTGATATATCCCACACCCCTCACTGTAACACACCCTGATATACCCCACACCCCTCACTGTAACACTCTCTGATTTACCCCACACCCCTCACCCCTCACTGTAACACACTCTGATATACCCCACACCCCTCACTGTAACACACCCTGATATACCCCTCACCCCTCACTGTAACACTCTCTGATATACCCCACACCCCTCACTGTAACACTCTCTGATATACCCCACACCCCTCACTGTAACACACCCTGATATACCCCACACCCCTCACTGTAATACACCCTGATATACCCCACACCCCTCACTGTAACACTCTCTGAAATACCCCACACCCCTCACTGTAACACACCCTGATATACCCCACACCCCTCACTGTAATACACCCTGATATACCCCACACCCCTCACTGTATCACTCTCTGATATACCCCACACCCCTCACTGTAACACACCCTGATATACCCCACACCCCTCACTGTAACACACCCTGATAAACCCCACACCCCTCACTGTAACACTCTCTGATATACCCCACACCCCTCACTGTAACACACTCTGATATACCCCACACCCCTCACTGTAACACACCCTGATATACCCCACACCCCTCACTGTAACACTCTCTGATATACCCCACACCCCTCACTGTAACACTCTCTGATATACCCCACACCCCTCACTGTAACACTCTCTGTTATACCCCACACCCCTCACTGTAACACTCTCTGATATACCCCACACCCCTCTCTGTAACACTCTCTGATATACCCCACACCCCTCACTGTAACACTCTCTGATATACCCCACACCCCTCACTGTAACACACCCTGATATACCCCACACCCCTCACTGTAACCCTCTCTGATATACCCCACACCCCTCACTGTAACACACTCTGATATACCCCACACCCCTCACTGTAACACACCCTGCTATACCCTACACCCCTCACTGTAACACTCTCTGATATACCCCACACCCCTCACTGTAACACACTCTGATATACCCCACACCCCTCACTGTAACACTCTCTGATATAGCCCACACCCCTCACTGTAACACTCTCTGATATACCCCACACCCCTCACTGTAACACACCCTGATATACCCCACACCCCTCTCTGTAACACACCCTGATATACCCCACACCCCTCACTGTAACACTCTCTGATATAGCCCACACCCCTCACTGTAACACTCTCTGATATACCCCACACCCCTCACTGTAACACACCCTGATATACCCCACACCCCTCTCTGTAACACACTCTGATATACCCCACACCCCTCACTGTAACACACCCTGATATATCCCACACCCCTCACTGTAACACTCTCTGATATACCCCACACCCCTCACTGTAACACTCTCTGATATACCCCACACCCCTCACTGTAACACACCCTGATATACCCCACACCCCTCACTGTAACACACCCTGATATACCCCACACCCCTCACTGTAACACACCCTGATATACCCCACACCCCTCACTGTAACACACCCTGATAAACCCCACACCCCTCACTGTAACACTCTCTGATATACCCCACACTCCTCACTGTAACACACTCTGATATACCCCACACCTCCCTCACTGTAACACACCTGATATACCCCTCACCCCTCACTGTAACACACTCTGATATACCCCACACCCCTCACTGTAACACACCCTGATATACCCCACACCCCTCACTGTAACACACTCTGATATACCCCACACCCCTCACTGTAACACACTCTGATATACCCCACACCCCTCACTGTAACACACCCTGATATACCCCACACCCCTCACTGTAACACACCCTGATATACCCCACACCCCTCACTGTAACACACCCTGATATACCCCACACCCCTCACAGTAACACTCTCTGATATGCCCCACACCCCTCACTGTAACACTCTCTGATATACCCCACACCCCTCACTGTAACACACCCTGATATACCCCACACCCCTCACTGTAACGCTCTCTGATATACCCCACACCCCTCACTGTAACACACCCTGATATACCCCACACCCCTCACTGTAACACACCCTGATATACCACACACCCCTCACTGTAACACACCCTGATATACCCCACACCCCTCACTGTACCACTCTCTGATATACCACACACCCCTCACTGTAACACTCTCTGATATACCCCACACCCCTCACTGTAACACACCCTGATATACCCCACACCCCTCACTGTAACACTCTCTGATATAGCCCACACCCCTCACTGTAACACTCTCTGATATACCCCACACCCCTCACTGTAACACACCCTGATATACCCCACACCCCTCACCGTAACACACCCTGATATACCCCACACCCCTCACTGTAACACTCTCTGATATACCCCACACCCCTGACTGTAACACACCCTGATATACCCCACACCCCTCACCGTAACACACCTTGATATACCCCACACCCCTCACTGAAACACACCCTGATATACCCCACACCCCTCACTGTAACACTCTCTGATATAGCCCACACCCCTCACTGTAACACTCTCTGATATACCCCACACCCCTCACTGTAACACTCTCTGATATACCCCACACCCCTCACTGTAACACACCCTGATAAACCCCACACCCCTCACTGTAACACTCTCTGATATACCCCACACCCCTCACTGTAACACACTCTGATATACCCCACACCCCTCACTGTAACACACCCTGATATACCCCACACCCCTCACTGTAACACTCTCTGATATACCCCTCACCCCTCTCTCTAACCCTCTCTGATATACCCCACACCCCTCACTGTAACTCTGTCTGATATACCCCACACCCCTCACAGTAACACTCTCTGATATACCCCACACCCCTCACTGTAACACACTCTGATATACCCCACACCCCTCACTGTAACACTCTCTGATATACCCCACACCCCTCACTGTAACACACCCTGATATACCCCACACCCCTCACTGTAACACTCTCTGATATACCCCACACCCCTCACTGTAACACACCCTGATATACCCCACACCCCTCACTGTAACACTCTCTGATATACCCCACACCCCTCACTGTAACACACCCTGATATACCCCACACCCCTCACTGTAACACACCCTGATATACCCCACACCCCTCACTGTAACACACCCTGATATACCCCACACCCCTCACTGTAACACACCCTGATATACCCCCCACACTCCTCACTGTAACACACCCTGATATACCCCACACCCCTCACTGTAACACACTCTGATATACCCCACACCCCTCACTGTAACACTCTCTGATACACCTTTCACCCCTCTCTCTAACCCTCTCTGATATACCCCACACCCCTCACTGTCACACTGTCTGATATACCCCACACCCCTCACTGTAACACACTCTGATATACCCCACACCCCTCACTGTAACACACCCTGATATACCCCACACCCCTCACTGTAACACACCCTGATATACCCCATACCCCTCACTGTAACACTCTCTGATATACCCCACACCCCTCACTGTAACACACCCTGATATACCCCACACCCCTCACTGTAACACTCTCTGATATACCCCACACCCCTCACTGTAACACTCTCTGATATACCCCACACCCCTCACTGTAACACACCCTGATATACCCCACACCCCTCACTGTAACACTGTCTGATATACCCCACACCCCTCAATGTAACACTCTGATATACCCCACACCCCTCACTGTAACACACCCTGATATACCCCACACCCCTCACCGTAACACTCTCTGATATACCCCACACCCCTCACTGTAACACTCTCTGATATACCCCACACCCCTCACTGTAACACTCTCTGATATACCCCACACCCCTCACTGTAACACTCTCTGATATACCCCACACCCCTCACTGTAACACACCCTGATATACCCCACACCCCTCACTGTAACACACCCTGATATACCCCACACCCCTCACTGTAACACTCTCTGATTTACCCCACACCCCTCACTGTAACACACTCTGATATACCCCACACCCCTCACTGTAACACTCTCTGATATACCCCACACCCCTCACTGTAACACTCTCTGATATACCCCACACCCCTCACTGTAACACACCCTGATATACCCCACACCCCTCACTGTAATACACCTTGATATACCCCACACCCCTCACTGTAACACTCTCTGAAATACCCCACACCCCTCACTGTAACACACCCTGATATACCCCACACCCCTCACTGTAATACACCCTGATATACCCCACACCCCTCACTGTATCACTCTCTGATATACCCCACACCCCTCACTGTAACACACCCTGATATACCCCACACCCCTCACTGTAACACACCCTGATAAACCCCACACCCCTCACTGTAACACTCTCTGATATACCCCACACCCCTCACTGTAACACACTCTGATATACCCCACACCCCTCACTGTAACACACCCTGATATACCCCACACCCCTCACTGTAACACTCTCTGATATACCCCACACCCCTCACTGTAACACACTCTGATATACCTCACACCCCTCACTGTAACACTCTCTGATACACCTTTCACCCCTCTCTCTAACCCTCTCTGATATACCCCACACCCCTCACTGTCACACTGTCTGATATACCCCACACCCCTCACTGTAACACACTCTGATATACCCCACACCCCTCACTGTAACACACCCTGATATACCCCACACCCCTCACTGTAACACACCCTGATATACCCCATACCCCTCACTGTAACACTCTCTGATATACCCCACACCCCTCACTGTAACACACCCTGATATACCCCACACCCCTCACTGTAACACTCTCTGATATACCCCACACCCCTCACTGTAACACTCTCTGATATACCCCACACCCCTCACTGTAACACTCTCTGATATACCCCACACCCCTCACTGTAACACACCCTGATATACCCCACACCCCTCACTGTAACACTCTCTGATATACCCCACACCCCTCACTGTAACACTCTCTGATATACCCCACACCCCTCACTGTAACACTCTGATATACCCCACACCCCTCACTGTAACACACCCTGATATACCCCACACCCCTCACCGTAACACTCTCTGATATACCCCACACCCCTCACTGTAACACTCTCTGATATACCCCACACCCCTCACTGTAACACTCTCTGATATACCCCACACCCCTCACTGTAACACTCTCTGATATACCCCACACCCCTCACTGTAACACACCCTGATATACCCCACACCCCTCACTGTAACACACCCTGATATACCCCACACCCCTCACTGTAACACTCTCTGATTTACCCCACACCCCTCACTGTAACACACTCTGATATACCCCACACCCCTCACTGTAACACTCTCTGATATACCCCACACCCCTCACTGTAACACTCTCTGATATACCCCACACCCCTCACTGTAACACACCCTGATATACCCCACACCCCTCACTGTAATACACCTTGATATACCCTACACCCGTCACTGTAACACTCTCTGAAATACCCCACACCCCTCACTGTAACACACCCTGATATACCCCACACCCCTCACTGTAATACACCCTGATATACCCCACACCCCTCACTGTATCACTCTCTGATATACCCCACACCCCTCACTGTAACACACCCTGATATACCCCACACCCCTCACTGTAACACACCCTGATAAACCCCACACCCCTCACTGTAACACTCTCTGATATACCCCACACCCCTCACTGTAACACACTCTGATATACCCCACACCCCTCACTGTAACACACCCTGATATACCCCACACCCCTCACTGTAACACTCTCTGATATACCCCACACCCCACACTGTAACACTCTCTGATATACCCCACACCCCTCACTGTAACACTCTCTGTTATACCCCACACCCCTCACTGTAACACTCTCTGATATACCCCACACCCCTCTCTGTAACACTCTCTGATATACCCCACACCCCTCACTGTAACACTCTCTGATATACCCCACACCCCTCACTGTAACACACCCTGATATACCCCACACCCCTCACTGTAACCCTCTCTGATATACCCCACACCCCTCACTGTAACACACTCTGATATACCCCACACCCCTCACTGTAACACACCCTGCTATACCCCACACCCCTCACTGTAACACTCTCTGATATACCCCACACCCCTCACTGTAACACACTCTGATATACCCCACACCCCTCACTGTAACACTCTCTGATATAGCCCACACCCCTCACTGTAACACACCCTGATATACCCCACACCCCTCACTGTAACACTCTCTGATTTACCCCACACCCCTCACTGTAACACACTCTGATATACCCCACACCCCTCACTGTAACACTCTCTGATATACCCCACACCCCTCACTGTAACACTCTCTGATATACCCCACACCCCTCACTGTAACACACCCTGATATACCCCACACCCCTCACTGTAATACACCCTGATATACCCCACACCCCTCACTGTAACACTCTCTGAAATACCCCACACCCCTCACTGTAACACACCCTGATATACCCCACACCCCTCACTGTAATACACCCTGATATACCCCACACCCCTCACTGTATCACTCTCTGATATACCCCACACCCCTCACTGTAACACACCCTGATATACCCCACACCCCTCACTGTAACACACCCTGATAAACCCCACACCCCTCACTGTAACACTCTCTGATATACCCCACACCCCTCACTGTAACACACTCTGATATACCCCACACCCCTCACTGTAACACACCCTGATATACCCCACACCCCTCACTGTAACACTCTCTGATATACCCCACACCCCTCACTGTAACACTCTCTGATATACCCCACACCCCTCACTGTAACACTCTCTGTTATACCCCACACCCCTCACTGTAACACTCTCTGATATACCCCACACCCCTCTCTGTAACACTCTCTGATATACCCCACACCCCTCACTGTAACACTCTCTGATATACCCCACACCCCTCACTGTAACACACCCTGATATACCCCACACCCCTCACTGTAACCCTCTCTGATATACCCCACACCCCTCACTGTAACACACTCTGATATACCCCACACCCCTCACTGTAACACACCCTGCTATACCCTACACCCCTCACTGTAACACTCTCTGATATACCCCACACCCCTCACTGTAACACACTCTGATATACCCCACACCCCTCACTGTAACACTCTCTGATATAGCCCATACCCCTCACTGTAACACTCTCTGATATACCCCACACCCCTCACTGTAACACACCCTGATATACCCCACACCCCTCTCTGTAACACACCCTGATATACCCCACACCCCTCACTGTAACACTCTCTGATATAGCCCACACCCCTCACTGTAACACTCTCTGATATACCCCACACCCCTCACTGTAACACACCCTGATATACCCCACACCCCTCTCTGTAACACACCCTGATATATCCCACACCCCTCACTGTAACACTCTCTGATATACCCCACACCCCTCACTGTAACACTCTCTGATATACCCCACACCCCTCACTGTAACACACCCTGATATACCCCACACCCCTCACTGTAACACACCCTGATATACCCCACACCCCTCACTGTAACACACCCTGATATACCCCACACCCCTCACTGTAACACACCCTGATAAACCCCACACCCCTCACTGTAACACTCTCTGATATACCCCACACTCCTCACTGTAACACACTCTGATATACCCCACACCTCCCTCACTGTAACACACCTGATATACCCCTCACCCCTCACTGTAACACACTCTGATATACCCCACACCCCTCACTGTAACACACCCTGATATACCCCACACCCCTCACTGTAACACACTCTGATATACCCCACACCCCTCACTGTAACACACTCTGATATACCCCACACCCCTCACTGTAACACACCCTGATATACCCCACACCCCTCACTGTAACACACCCTGATATACCCCACACCCCTCACTGTAACACACCCTGATATACCCCACACCCCTCACAGTAACACTCTCTGATATGCCCCACACCCCTCACTGTAACACTCTCTGATATACCCCACACCCCTCACTGTAACACACCCTGATATACCCCACACCCCTCACTGTAACGCTCTCTGATATACCCCACACCCCTCACTGTAACACACCCTGATATACCCCACACCCCTCAGTGTAACACACCCTGATATACCACACACCCCTCACTGTAACACACCCTGATATACCCCACACCCCTCACTGTACCACTCTCTGATATACCACACACCCCTCACTGTAACACTCTCTGATATACCCCACACCCCTCACTGTAACACACCCTGATATACCCCACACCCCTCACTGTAACACACCCTGATATACCCCACACCCCTCACCGTAACACACCCTGATATACCCCACACCCCTCACTGTAACACTCTCTGATATACCCCACACCCCTGACTGTAACACACCCTGATATACCCCACACCCCTCACCGTAACACACCTTGATATACCCCACACCCCTCACTGAAACACACCCTGATATACCCCACACCCCTCACTGTAACACTCTCTGATATAGCCCACACCCCTCACTGTAACACTCTCTGATATACCCCACACCCCTCACTGTAACACTCTCTGATATACCCCACACCCCTCACTGTAACACACCCTGATAAACCCCACACCCCTCACTGTAACACTCTCTGATATACCCCACACCCCTCACTGTAACACACTCTGATATACCCCACACCCCTCACTGTAACACACCCTGATATACCCCACACCCCTCACTGTAACACTCTCTGATATACCCCTCACCCCTCTCTCTAACCCTCTCTGATATACCCCACACCCCTCACTGTAACTCTGTCTGATATACCCCACACCCCTCACAGTAACACTCTCTGATATACCCCACACCCCTCACTGTAACACTCTCTGATATACCCCACACCCCTCACTGTAACACACTCTGATATACCCCACACCCCTCACTGTAACACTCTCTGATATACCCCACACCCCTCACTGTAACACACCCTGATATACCCCACACCCCTCACTGTAACACTCTCTGATATACCCCACACCCCTCACTGTAACACACCCTGATATACCCCACACCCCTCACTGTAACACACCCTGATATACCCCACACCCCTCACTGTAACACACCCTGATATACCCCACACCCCTCACTGTAACACACCCTGATATACCCCCCACACTCCTCACTGTAACACACCCTGATATACCCCACACCCCTCACTGTAACACACTCTGATATACCCCACACCCCTCACTGTAACACTCTCTGATACACCTTTCACCCCTCTCTCTAACCCTCTCTGATATACCCCACACCCCTCACTGTCACACTGTCTGATATACCCCACACCCCTCACTGTAACACACTCTGATATACCCCACACCCCTCACTGTAACACACCCTGATATACCCCACACCCCTCACTGTAACACACCCTGATATACCCCATACCCCTCACTGTAACACTCTCTGATATACCCCACACCCCTCACTGTAACACACCCTGATATACCCCACACCCCTCACTGTAACACTCTCTGATATACCCCACACCCCTCACTGTAACACTCTCTGATATACCCCACACCCCTCACTGTAACACTCTCTGATATACCCCACACCCCTCACTGTAACACACCCTGATATACCCCACACCCCTCACTGTAACACTCTCTGATATACCCCACACCCCTCACTGTAACACTCTGATATACCCCACACCCCTCACTGTAACACACCCTGATATACCCCACACCCCTCACCGTAACACTCTCTGAAATACCCCACACCCCTCACTGTAACACACCCTGATATACCCCCCACACTCCTCACTGTAACACACCCTGATATACCCCACACCCCTCACTGTAACACTCTCTGATATACCCCACACCCCTCACTGTAACACTCTCTGATATACCCCACACCCCTCACTGTAACACTCTCTGATATACCCCACACCCCTCACTGTAACACACCCTGATATACCCCACACCCCTCACTGTAACACACCCTGATATACCCCACACCCCTCACTGTAACACTCTCTGATTTACCCCACACCCCTCACTGTAACACACTCTGATATACCCCACACCCCTCACTGTAACACTCTCTGATATACCCCACACCCCTCACTGTAACACACCCTGATATACCCCACACCCCTCACTGTAATACACCTTGATATACCCCACACCCCTCACTGTAACACTCTCTGAAATACCCCACACCCCTCACTGTAACACACCCTGATATACCCCACACCCCTCACTGTAATACACCCTGATATACCCCACACCCCTCACTGTATCACTCTATGATATACCCCACACCCCTCACTGTAACACACCCTGATATACCCCACACCCCTCACTGTAACACACCCTGATAAACCCCACACCCCTCACTGTAACACTCTCTGATATACCCCACACCCCTCACTGTAACACTCTGATATACCCCACACCCCTCACTGTAACACACCCTGATATACCCCACACCCCTCACCGTAACACTCTCTGATATACCCCACACCCCTCACTGTAACACTCTCTGATATACCACACACCCCTCACTGTAACACACCCTGATATACCCCACACCCCTCACTGTAACACCCTCTGATATACCCCACACCCCTCACTGTAACACACCCTGATATACCCCACACCCCTCACTGTAACACTCTCTGATATACCCCACACCCCTCACTGTAACACTCTCTGATATACCCCACACCCCTCACTGTAACACACCCTGATATACCCCACACCCCTCACTGTAACACACCCTGATATACCCCACACCCCTCACTGTAACACTCTCTGATTTACCCCACACCCCTCACTGTAACACACTCTGATATACCCCACACCCCTCACTGTAACACTCTCTGATATACCCCACACCCCTCACTGTAACACTCTCTGATATACCCCACACCCCTCACTGTAACACACCCTGATATACCCCACACCCCTCACTGTAATACACCTTGATATACCCCACACCCCTCACTGTAACACTCTCTGAAATACCCCACACCCCTCACTGTAACACACCCTGATATACCCCACACCCCTCACTGTAATACACCCTGATATACCCCACACCCCTCACTGTATCACTCTCTGATATACCCCACACCCCTCAATGTAACACACCCTGATATACCCCACACCCCTCACTGTAACACACCCTGATAAACCCCACACCCCTCACTGTAACACTCTCTGATATACCCCACACCCCTCACTGTAACACGCTCTGATATACCCCACACCCCTCACTGTAACACACCCTGATATACCCCACACCCCTCACTGTAACACTCTCTGATATACCCCACACCCCTCACTGTAACACTCTCTGATATACCCCACACCCCTCACTGTAACACTCTCTGTTATACCCCACACCCCTCACTGTAACACTCTCTGATATACCCCACACCCCTCTCTGTAACACTCTCTGATATACCCCACACCCCTCACTGTAACACTCTCTGATATACCCCACACCCCTCACTGTAACACACCCTGATATACCCCACACCCCTCACTGTAACCCTCTCTGATATACCCCACACCCCTCACTGTAACACACTCTGATATACCCCACACCCCTCACTGTAACACACCCTGCTATACCCCACACCCCTCACTGTAACACTCTCTGATATACCCCACACCCCTCACTGTAACACACTCTGATATACCCCACACCCCTCACTGTAACACTCTCTGATATAGCCCACACCCCTCACTGTAACACACCCTGATATACCCCACACCCCTCACTGTAACACTCTCTGATTTACCCCACACCCCTCACTGTAACACACTCTGATATACCCCACACCCCTCACTGTAACACTCTCTGATATACCCCACACCCCTCACTGTAACACTCTCTGATATACCCCACACCCCTCACTGTAACACACCCTGATATACCCCACACCCCTCACTGTAATACACCCTGATATACCCCACACCCCTCACTGTAACACTCTCTGAAATACCCCACACCCCTCACTGTAACACACCCTGATATACCCCACACCCCTCACTGTAATACACCCTGATATACCCCACACCCCTCACTGTATCACTCTCTGATATACCCCACACCCCTCACTGTAACACACCCTGATATACCCCACACCCCTCACTGTAACACACCCTGATAAACCCCACACCCCTCACTGTAACACTCTCTGATATACCCCACACCCCTCACTGTAACACACTCTGATATACCCCACACCCCTCACTGTAACACACCCTGATATACCCCACACCCCTCACTGTAACACTCTCTGATATACCCCACACCCCTCACTGTAACACTCTCTGATATACCCCACACCCCTCACTGTAACACTCTCTGTTATACCCCACACCCCTCACTGTAACACTCTCTGATATACCCCACACCCCTCTCTGTAACACTCTCTGATATACCCCACACCCCTCACTGTAACACTCTCTGATATACCCCACACCCCTCACTGTAACACACCCTGATATACCCCACACCCCTCACTGTAACCCTCTCTGATATACCCCACACCCCTCACTGTAACACACTCTGATATACCCCACACCCCTCACTGTAACACACCCTGCTATACCCTACACCCCTCACTGTAACACTCTCTGATATACCCCACACCCCTCACTGTAACACACTCTGATATACCCCACACCCCTCACTGTAACACTCTCTGATATAGCCCACACCCCTCACTGTAACACTCTCTGATATACCCCACACCCCTCACTGTAACACACCCTGATATACCCCACACCCCTCTCTGTAACACACCCTGATATACCCCACACCCCTCACTGTAACACTCTCTGATATAGCCCACACCCCTCACTGTAACACTCTCTGATATACCCCACACCCCTCACTGTAACACACCCTGATATACCCCACACCCCTCTCTGTAACACACTCTGATATACCCCACACCCCTCACTGTAACACACCCTGATATATCCCACACCCCTCACTGTAACACTCTCTGATATACCCCACACCCCTCACTGTAACACTCTCTGATATACCCCACACCCCTCACTGTAACACACCCTGATATACCCCACACCCCTCACTGTAACACACCCTGATATACCCCACACCCCTCACTGTAACACACCCTGATATACCCCACACCCCTCACTGTAACACACCCTGATAAACCCCACACCCCTCACTGTAACACTCTCTGATATACCCCACACTCCTCACTGTAACACACTCTGATATACCCCACACCTCCCTCACTGTAACACACCTGATATACCCCTCACCCCTCACTGTAACACACTCTGATATACCCCACACCCCTCACTGTAACACACCCTGATATACCCCACACCCCTCACTGTAACACACTCTGATATACCCCACACCCCTCACTGTAACACACTCTGATATACCCCACACCCCTCACTGTAACACACCCTGATATACCCCACACCCCTCACTGTAACACACCCTGATATACCCCACACCCCTCACTGTAACACACCCTGATATACCCCACACCCCTCACAGTAACACTCTCTGATATGCCCCACACCCCTCACTGTAACACTCTCTGATATACCCCACACCCCTCACTGTAACACACCCTGATATACCCCACACCCCTCACTGTAACGCTCTCTGATATACCCCACACCCCTCACTGTAACACACCCTGATATACCCCACACCCCTCACTGTAACACACCCTGATATACCACACACCCCTCACTGTAACACACCCTGATATACCCCACACCCCTCACTGTACCACTCTCTGATATACCACACACCCCTCACTGTAACACTCTCTGATATACCCCACACCCCTCACTGTAACACACCCTGATATACCCCACACCCCTCACTGTAACACACCCTGATATACCCCACACCCCTCACCGTAACACACCCTGATATACCCCACACCCCTCACTGTAACACTCTCTGATATACCCCACACCCCTGACTGTAACACACCCTGATATACCCCACACCCCTCACCGTAACACACCTTGATATACCCCACACCCCTCACTGAAACACACCCTGATATACCCCACACCCCTCACTGTAACACTCTCTGATATAGCCCACACCCCTCACTGTAACACTCTCTGATATACCCCACACCCCTCACTGTAACACTCTCTGATATACCCCACACCCCTCACTGTAACACACCCTGATAAACCCCACACCCCTCACTGTAACACTCTCTGATATACCCCACACCCCTCACTGTAACACACTCTGATATACCCCACACCCCTCACTGTAACACACCCTGATATACCCCACACCCCTCACTGTAACACTCTCTGATATACCCCTCACCCCTCTCTCTAACCCTCTCTGATATACCCCACACCCCTCACTGTAACTCTGTCTGATATACCCCACACCCCTCACAGTAACACTCTCTGATATACCCCACACCCCTCACTGTAACACACTCTGATATACCCCACACCCCTCACTGTAACACTCTCTGATATACCCCACACCCCTCACTGTAACACACCCTGATATACCCCACACCCCTCACTGTAACACTCTCTGATATACCCCACACCCCTCACTGTAACACACCCTGATATACCCCACACCCCTCACTGTAACACTCTCTGATATACCCCACACCCCTCACTGTAACACACCCTGATATACCCCACACCCCTCACTGTAACACACCCTGATATACCCCACACCCCTCACTGTAACACACCCTGATATACCCCACACCCCTCACTGTAACACACCCTGATATACCCCCCACACTCCTCACTGTAACACACCCTGATATACCCCACACCCCTCACTGTAACACACTCTGATATACCCCACACCCCTCACTGTAACACTCTCTGATACACCTTTCACCCCTCTCTCTAACCCTCTCTGATATACCCCACACCCCTCACTGTCACACTGTCTGATATACCCCACACCCCTCACTGTAACACACTCTGATATACCCCACACCCCTCACTGTAACACACCCTGATATACCCCACACCCCTCACTGTAACACACCCTGATATACCCCATACCCCTCACTGTAACACTCTCTGATATACCCCACACCCCTCACTGTAACACACCCTGATATACCCCACACCCCTCACTGTAACACTCTCTGATATACCCCACACCCCTCACTGTAACACTCTCTGATATACCCCACACCCCTCACTGTAACACACCCTGATATACCCCACACCCCTCACTGTAACACTGTCTGATATACCCCACACCCCTCAATGTAACACTCTGATATACCCCACACCCCTCACTGTAACACACCCTGATATACCCCACACCCCTCACCGTAACACTCTCTGATATACCCCACACCCCTCACTGTAACACTCTCTGATATACCCCACACCCCTCACTGTAACACTCTCTGATATACCCCACACCCCTCACTGTAACACTCTCTGATATACCCCACACCCCTCACTGTAACACACCCTGATATACCCCACACCCCTCACTGTAACACACCCTGATATACCCCACACCCCTCACTGTAACACTCTCTGATTTACCCCACACCCCTCACTGTAACACACTCTGATATACCCCACACCCCTCACTGTAACACTCTCTGATATACCCCACACCCCTCACTGTAACACTCTCTGATATACCCCACACCCCTCACTGTAACACACCCTGATATACCCCACACCCCTCACTGTAATACACCTTGATATACCCCACACCCCTCACTGTAACACTCTCTGAAATACCCCACACCCCTCACTGTAACACACCCTGATATACCCCACACCCCTCACTGTAATACACCCTGATATACCCCACACCCCTCACTGTATCACTCTCTGATATACCCCACACCCCTCACTGTAACACACCCTGATATACCCCACACCCCTCACTGTAACACACCCTGATAAACCCCACACCCCTCACTGTAACACTCTCTGATATACCCCACACCCCTCACTGTAACACACTCTGATATACCCCACACCCCTCACTGTAACACACCCTGATATACCCCACACCCCTCACTGTAACACTCTCTGATATACCCCACACCCCTCACTGTAACACACTCTGATATACCTCACACCCCTCACTGTAACACTCTCTGATACACCTTTCACCCCTCTCTCTAACCCTCTCTGATATACCCCACACCCCTCACTGTCACACTGTCTGATATACCCCACACCCCTCACTGTAACACACTCTGATATACCCCACACCCCTCACTGTAACACACCCTGATATACCCCACACCCCTCACTGTAACACACCCTGATATACCCCATACCCCTCACTGTAACACTCTCTGATATACCCCACACCCCTCACTGTAACACACCCTGATATACCCCACACCCCTCACTGTAACACTCTCTGATATACCCCACACCCCTCACTGTAACACTCTCTGATATACCCCACACCCCTCACTGTAACACTCTCTGATATACCCCACACCCCTCACTGTAACACACCCTGATATACCCCACACCCCTCACTGTAACACTCTCTGATATACCCCACACCCCTCACTGTAACACTCTCTGATATACCCCACACCCCTCACTGTAACACTCTGATATACCCCACACCCCTCACTGTAACACACCCTGATATACCCCACACCCCTCACCGTAACACTCTCTGATATACCCCACACCCCTCACTGTAACACTCTCTGATATACCCCACACCCCTCACTGTAACACTCTCTGATATACCCCACACCCCTCACTGTAACACTCTCTGATATACCCCACACCCCTCACTGTAACACACCCTGATATACCCCACACCCCTCACTGTAACACACCCTGATATACCCCACACCCCTCACTGTAACACTCTCTGATTTACCCCACACCCCTCACTGTAACACACTCTGATATACCCCACACCCCTCACTGTAACACTCTCTGATATACCCCACACCCCTCACTGTAACACTCTCTGATATACCCCACACCCCTCACTGTAACACACCCTGATATACCCCACACCCCTCACTGTAATACACCTTGATATACCCCACACCCCTCACTGTAACACTCTCTGAAATACCCCACACCCCTCACTGTAACACACCCTGATATACCCCACACCCCTCACTGTAATACACCCTGATATACCCCACACCCCTCACTGTATCACTCTCTGATATACCCCACACCCCTCACTGTAACACACCCTGATATACCCCACACCCCTCACTGTAACACACCCTGATAAACCCCACACCCCTCACTGTAACACTCTCTGATATACCCCACACCCCTCACTGTAACACACTCTGATATACCCCACACCCCTCACTGTAACACACCCTGATATACCCCACACCCCTCACTGTAACACTCTCTGATATACCCCACACCCCACACTGTAACACTCTCTGATATACCCCACACCCCTCACTGTAACACTCTCTGTTATACCCCACACCCCTCACTGTAACACTCTCTGATATACCCCACACCCCTCTCTGTAACACTCTCTGATATACCCCACACCCCTCACTGTAACACTCTCTGATATACCCCACACCCCTCACTGTAACACACCCTGATATACCCCACACCCCTCACTGTAACCCTCTCTGATATACCCCACACCCCTCACTGTAACACACTCTGATATACCCCACACCCCTCACTGTAACACACCCTGCTATACCCCACACCCCTCACTGTAACACTCTCTGATATACCCCACACCCCTCACTGTAACACACTCTGATATACCCCACACCCCTCACTGTAACACTCTCTGATATAGCCCACACCCCTCACTGTAACACACCCTGATATACCCCACACCCCTCACTGTAACACTCTCTGATTTACCCCACACCCCTCACTGTAACACACTCTGATATACCCCACACCCCTCACTGTAACACTCTCTGATATACCCCACACCCCTCACTGTAACACTCTCTGATATACCCCACACCCCTCACTGTAACACACCCTGATATACCCCACACCCCTCACTGTAATACACCCTGATATACCCCACACCCCTCACTGTAACACTCTCTGAAATACCCCACACCCCTCACTGTAACACACCCTGATATACCCCACACCCCTCACTGTAATACACCCTGATATACCCCACACCCCTCACTGTATCACTCTCTGATATACCCCACACCCCTCACTGTAACACACCCTGATATACCCCACACCCCTCACTGTAACACACCCTGATAAACCCCACACCCCTCACTGTAACACTCTCTGATATACCCCACACCCCTCACTGTAACACACTCTGATATACCCCACACCCCTCACTGTAACACACCCTGATATACCCCACACCCCTCACTGTAACACTCTCTGATATACCCCACACCCCTCACTGTAACACTCTCTGATATACCCCACACCCCTCACTGTAACACTCTCTGTTATACCCCACACCCCTCACTGTAACACTCTCTGATATACCCCACACCCCTCTCTGTAACACTCTCTGATATACCCCACACCCCTCACTGTAACACTCTCTGATATACCCCACACCCCTCACTGTAACACACCCTGATATACCCCACACCCCTCACTGTAACCCTCTCTGATATACCCCACACCCCTCACTGTAACACACTCTGATATACCCCACACCCCTCACTGTAACACACCCTGCTATACCCTACACCCCTCACTGTAACACTCTCTGATATACCCCACACCCCTCACTGTAACACACTCTGATATACCCCACACCCCTCACTGTAACACTCTCTGATATAGCCCATACCCCTCACTGTAACACTCTCTGATATACCCCACACCCCTCACTGTAACACACCCTGATATACCCCACACCCCTCTCTGTAACACACCCTGATATACCCCACACCCCTCACTGTAACACTCTCTGATATAGCCCACACCCCTCACTGTAACACTCTCTGATATACCCCACACCCCTCACTGTAACACACCCTGATATACCCCACACCCCTCTCTGTAACACACCCTGATATATCCCACACCCCTCACTGTAACACTCTCTGATATACCCCACACCCCTCACTGTAACACTCTCTGATATACCCCACACCCCTCACTGTAACACACCCTGATATACCCCACACCCCTCACTGTAACACACCCTGATATACCCCACACCCCTCACTGTAACACACCCTGATATACCCCACACCCCTCACTGTAACACACCCTGATAAACCCCACACCCCTCACTGTAACACTCTCTGATATACCCCACACTCCTCACTGTAACACACTCTGATATACCCCACACCTCCCTCACTGTAACACACCTGATATACCCCTCACCCCTCACTGTAACACACTCTGATATACCCCACACCCCTCACTGTAACACACCCTGATATACCCCACACCCCTCACTGTAACACACTCTGATATACCCCACACCCCTCACTGTAACACACTCTGATATACCCCACACCCCTCACTGTAACACACCCTGATATACCCCACACCCCTCACTGTAACACACCCTGATATACCCCACACCCCTCACTGTAACACACCCTGATATACCCCACACCCCTCACAGTAACACTCTCTGATATGCCCCACACCCCTCACTGTAACACTCTCTGATATACCCCACACCCCTCACTGTAACACACCCTGATATACCCCACACCCCTCACTGTAACGCTCTCTGATATACCCCACACCCCTCACTGTAACACACCCTGATATACCCCACACCCCTCAGTGTAACACACCCTGATATACCACACACCCCTCACTGTAACACACCCTGATATACCCCACACCCCTCACTGTACCACTCTCTGATATACCACACACCCCTCACTGTAACACTCTCTGATATACCCCACACCCCTCACTGTAACACACCCTGATATACCCCACACCCCTCACTGTAACACACCCTGATATACCCCACACCCCTCACCGTAACACACCCTGATATACCCCACACCCCTCACTGTAACACTCTCTGATATACCCCACACCCCTGACTGTAACACACCCTGATATACCCCACACCCCTCACCGTAACACACCTTGATATACCCCACACCCCTCACTGAAACACACCCTGATATACCCCACACCCCTCACTGTAACACTCTCTGATATAGCCCACACCCCTCACTGTAACACTCTCTGATATACCCCACACCCCTCACTGTAACACTCTCTGATATACCCCACACCCCTCACTGTAACACACCCTGATAAACCCCACACCCCTCACTGTAACACTCTCTGATATACCCCACACCCCTCACTGTAACACACTCTGATATACCCCACACCCCTCACTGTAACACACCCTGATATACCCCACACCCCTCACTGTAACACTCTCTGATATACCCCTCACCCCTCTCTCTAACCCTCTCTGATATACCCCACACCCCTCACTGTAACTCTGTCTGATATACCCCACACCCCTCACAGTAACACTCTCTGATATACCCCACACCCCTCACTGTAACACTCTCTGATATACCCCACACCCCTCACTGTAACACACTCTGATATACCCCACACCCCTCACTGTAACACTCTCTGATATACCCCACACCCCTCACTGTAACACACCCTGATATACCCCACACCCCTCACTGTAACACTCTCTGATATACCCCACACCCCTCACTGTAACACACCCTGATATACCCCACACCCCTCACTGTAACACACCCTGATATACCCCACACCCCTCACTGTAACACACCCTGATATACCCCACACCCCTCACTGTAACACACCCTGATATACCCCCCACACTCCTCACTGTAACACACCCTGATATACCCCACACCCCTCACTGTAACACACTCTGATATACCCCACACCCCTCACTGTAACACTCTCTGATACACCTTTCACCCCTCTCTCTAACCCTCTCTGATATACCCCACACCCCTCACTGTCACACTGTCTGATATACCCCACACCCCTCACTGTAACACACTCTGATATACCCCACACCCCTCACTGTAACACACCCTGATATACCCCACACCCCTCACTGTAACACACCCTGATATACCCCATACCCCTCACTGTAACACTCTCTGATATACCCCACACCCCTCACTGTAACACACCCTGATATACCCCACACCCCTCACTGTAACACTCTCTGATATACCCCACACCCCTCACTGTAACACTCTCTGATATACCCCACACCCCTCACTGTAACACTCTCTGATATACCCCACACCCCTCACTGTAACACACCCTGATATACCCCACACCCCTCACTGTAACACTCTCTGATATACCCCACACCCCTCACTGTAACACTCTGATATACCCCACACCCCTCACTGTAACACACCCTGATATACCCCACACCCCTCACCGTAACACTCTCTGAAATACCCCACACCCCTCACTGTAACACACCCTGATATACCCCCCACACTCCTCACTGTAACACACCCTGATATACCCCACACCCCTCACTGTAACACTCTCTGATATACCCCACACCCCTCACTGTAACACTCTCTGATATACCCCACACCCCTCACTGTAACACTCTCTGATATACCCCACACCCCTCACTGTAACACACCCTGATATACCCCACACCCCTCACTGTAACACACCCTGATATACCCCACACCCCTCACTGTAACACTCTCTGATTTACCCCACACCCCTCACTGTAACACACTCTGATATACCCCACACCCCTCACTGTAACACTCTCTGATATACCCCACACCCCTCACTGTAACACACCCTGATATACCCCACACCCCTCACTGTAATACACCTTGATATACCCCACACCCCTCACTGTAACACTCTCTGAAATACCCCACACCCCTCACTGTAACACACCCTGATATACCCCACACCCCTCACTGTAATACACCCTGATATACCCCACACCCCTCACTGTATCACTCTCTGATATACCCCACACCCCTCACTGTAACACACCCTGATATACCCCACACCCCTCACTGTAACACACCCTGATAAACCCCACACCCCTCACTGTAACACTCTCTGATATACCCCACACCCCTCACTGTAACACACTCTGATATACCCCACACCCCTCACTGTAACACACCCTGATATACCCCACACCCCTCACTGTAACACTCTCTGATATACCCCACACCCCTCACTGTAACACTCTCTGATATACCCCACACCCCTCACTGTAACACTCTCTGTTATACCCCACACCCCTCACTGTAACACTCTCTGATATACCCCACACCCCTCTCTGTAACACTCTCTGATATACCCCACACCCCTCACTGTAACACTCTCTGATATACCCCACACCCCTCACTGTAACACACCCTGATATACCCCACACCCCTCACTGTAACCCTCTCTGATATACCCCACACCCCTCACTGTAACACACTCTGATATACCCCACACCCCTCACTGTAACACACCCTGCTATACCCCACACCCCTCACTGTAACACTCTCTGATATACCCCACACCCCTCACTGTAACACACTCTGATATACCCCACACCCCTCACTGTAACACTCTCTGATATAGCCCACACCCCTCACTGTAACACTCTCTGATATACCCCACACCCCTCACTGTAACACACCCTGATATACCCCACACCCCTCTCTGTAACACACCCTGATATACCCCACACCCCTCACTGTAACACTCTCTGATATAGCCCACACCCCTCACTGTAACACTCTCTGATATACCCCACACCCCTCACTGTAACACACCCTGATATACCCCACACCCCTCTCTGTAACACACTCTGATATACCCCACACCCCTCACTGTAACACACCCTGATATATCCCACACCCCTCACTGTAACACTCTCTGATATACCCCACACCCCTCACTGTAACACTCTCTGATATACCCCACACCCCTCACTGTAACACACCCTGATATACCCCACACCCCTCACTGTAACACACCCTGATATACCCCACACCCCTCACTGTAACACACCCTGATATACCCCCCACACTCCTCACTGTAACACACCCTGATATACCCCACACCCCTCACTGTCACACACTCTGATATACCCCACACCCCTCACTGTAACACACTCTGATATACCTCACACCCCTCACTGTAACACTCTCTGATACACCTTTCACCCCTCTCTCTAACCCTCTCTGATACACCCCACACCCCTCACTGTCACACTGTCTGATATACCCCACACCCCTCACTGTAACACACTCTGATATACCCCACACCCCTCACTGTAACACACCCTGATATACCCCACACCCCTCACTGTAACACTCTCTGATATACCCCATACCCCTCACTGTAACACTCTCTGATATACCCCACACCCCTCACTGTAACACACCCTGATATACCCCACACCCCTCACTGTAACACTCTCTGATATACCCCACACCCCTCACTGTAACACTCTCTGATATACCCCACACCCCTCACTGTAACACTCTCTGATATACCCCACACCCCTCACTGTAACACTCTCTGATATACCCCACACCCCTCACTGTAACACTCTCTGATATATCCCACACCCCTCACTGTAACACACCCTGATATACCCCACACCCCTCACTGTAACACTCTCTGATTTACCCCACACCCGTCACTGTAACACACTCTGATATACCCCACACCCCTCACTGTAACACTCTCTGATATACCCCACACCCCTCACTGTAACACTCTCTGATATACCCCACACCCCTCACTGTAACACACCCTGATATACCCCACACCCCTCACTGTAATACACCCTGATATACCCCACACCCCTCACTGTAACACTCTCTGAAATACCCCACACCCCTCACTGTAACACACCCTGATATACCCCACACCCCTCACTGTAATACACCCTGATATACCCCACACCCCTCACTGTATCACTCTCTGATATACCCCACACCCCTCACTGTAACACACCCTGATATACCCCACACCCCTCACTGTAACACACCCTGATAAACCCCACACCCCTCACTGTAACACTCTCTGATATACCCCACACCCCTCACTGTAACACACTCTGATATACCCCACACCCCTCACTGTAACACACCCTGATATACCCCACACCCCTCACTGTAACACTCTCTGATATACCCCACACCCCTCACTGTAACACTCTCTGATATACCCCACACCCCTCACTGTAACACTCTCTGTTATACCCCACACCCCTCACTGTAACACTCTCTGATATACCCCACACCCCTCTCTGTAACACTCTCTGATATACCCCACACCCCTCAGTGTAACACTCTCTGATATACCCCACACCCCTCACTGTAACACACCCTGATATACCCCACACCCCTCACTGTAACCCTCTCTGATATACCCCACACCCCTCACTGTAACACACTCTGATATACCCCACACCCCTCACTGTAACACACCCTGCTATACCCCACACCCCTCACTGTAACACTCTCTGATATACCCTACACCCCTCACTGTAACACCCTCTGATATACCCCACACCCCTCTCTCTACCCCACTCTGATATACCCCACACCCCTCACTGTAACTCTGTCTGATATACCCCACACCCCTCACAGTAACACTCTCTGATATACCCCACACCCCTCACTGTAACACTTTCTGATATACCCCACACCCCTCACTGTAACACACTCTGATATACCCCACACCCCTCACTGTAACACTCTCTGATATACCCCACACCCCTCACTGTAACACACCCTGATATACCCCACACCCCTCACTGTAACACTCTCTGATATACCCCACACCCCTCACTGTAACACACCCTGATATACCCCACACCCCTCACTGTAACACACCCTGATATACCCCACACCCCTCACTGTAACACACCCTGATATACCCCACACCCCTCACTGTAACACACCCTGATATACCCCCCACACTCCTCACTGTAACACACCCTGATATACCCCACACCCCTCACTGTCACACACTCTGATATACCCCACACCCCTCACTGTAACACACTCTGATATACCTCACACCCCTCACTGTAACACTCTCTGATACACCTTTCACCCCTCTCTCTAACCCTCTCTGATATACCCCACACCCCTCACTGTCACACTGTCTGATATACCCCACACCCCTCACTGTAACACACTCTGATATACCCCACACCCCTCACTGTAACACACCCTGATATACCCCACACCCCTCACTGTAACACTCTCTGATATACCCCATACCCCTCACTGTAACACTCTCTGATATACCCCACACCCCTCACTGTAACACACCCTGATATACCCCACACCCCTCACTGTAACACTCTCTGATATACCCCACACCCCTCACTGTAACACTCTCTGATATACCCCACACCCCTCACTGTAACACTCTCTGATATACCCCACACCCCTCACTGTAACACACCCTGATATACCCCACACCCCTCACTGTAACACTCTCTGATATACCCCACACCCCTCACTGTAACACTCTCTGATATACCCCACACCCCTCACTGTAACACTCTGATATACCCCACACCCCTCACTGTAACACACCCTGATATACCCCACACCCCTCACCGTAACACTCTCTGATATACCCCACACCCCTCACTGTAACACTCTCTGATATACCCCACACCCCTCACTGTAACACTCTCTGATATACCCCACACCCCTCACTGTAACACTCTCTGATATACCCCACACCCCTCACTGTAACACTCTCTGATATATCCCACACCCCTCACTGTAACACACCCTGATATACCCCACACCCCTCACTGTAACACTCTCTGATTTACCCCACACCCGTCACTGTAACACACTCTGATATACCCCACACCCCTCACTGTAACACTCTCTGATATACCCCACACCCCTCACTGTAACACTCTCTGATATACCCCACACCCCTCACTGTAACACACCCTGATATACCCCACACCCCTCACTGTAATACACCCTGATATACCCCACACCCCTCACTGTAACACTCTCTGAAATACCCCACACCCCTCACTGTAACACACCCTGATATACCCCACACCCCTCACTGTAATACACCCTGATATACCCCACACCCCTCACTGTATCACTCTCTGATATACCCCACACCCCTCACTGTAACACACCCTGATATACCCCACACCCCTCACTGTAACACACCCTGATAAACCCCACACCCCTCACTGTAACACTCTCTGATATACCCCACACCCCTCACTGTAACACACTCTGATATACCCCACACCCCTCACTGTAACACACCCTGATATACCCCACACCCCTCACTGTAACACTCTCTGATATACCCCACACCCCTCACTGTAACACTCTCTGATATACCCCACACCCCTCACTGTAACACTCTCTGTTATACCCCACACCCCTCACTGTAACACTCTCTGATATACCCCACACCCCTCTCTGTAACACTCTCTGATATACCCCACACCCCTCAGTGTAACACTCTCTGATATACCCCACACCCCTCACTGTAACACACCCTGATATACCCCACACCCCTCACTGTAACCCTCTCTGATATACCCCACACCCCTCACTGTAACACACTCTGATATACCCCACACCCCTCACTGTAACACACCCTGCTATACCCCACACCCCTCACTGTAACACTCTCTGATATAGCCCACACCCCTCACTGTAACACTCTCTGATATACCCCACACCCCTCACTGTAACACACCCTGATATACCCCACACCCCTCTCTGTAACACACCCTGATATACCCCACACCCCTCACTGTAACACTCTCTGATATAGCCCACACCCCTCACTGTAACACTCTCTGATATACCCCACACCCCTCACTGTAACACACCCTGCTATACCCCACACCCCTCACTGTAACACTCTCTGATATACCCCACACCCCTCACTGTAACACACTCTGATATACCCCACACCCCTCACTGTAACACTCTCTGATATAGCCCACACCCCTCACTGTAACACTCTCTGATATACCCCACACCCCTCACTGTAACACACCCTGATATACCCCACACCCCTCTCTGTAACACACCCTGATATACCCCACACCCCTCACTGTAACACTCTCTGATATAGCCCACACCCCTCACTGTAACACTCTCTGATATACCCCACACCCCTCACTGTAACACACCCTGATATACCCCACACCCCTCTCTGTAACACACTCTGATATACCCCACACCCCTCACTGTAACACACCCTGATATACCCCACACCCCTCTCTGTAACACACCCTGATATACCCCACACCCCTCACTGTAACACTCTCTGATATACCCCACACCCCTCACTGTAACACACCCTGATATATCCCACACCCCTCACTGTAACACTCTCTGATATACCCCACACCCCTCACTGTAACACTCTCTGATATACCCCACACCCCTCACTGTAACACACTCTGATATACCCCACACCCCTCACTGTAACACACCCTGATATACCCCACACCCCTCACTGTAACACACCCTGATATACCCCACACCCCTCACTGTAACACACTCTGATATACCCCACACCCCTCACTGTAACACACCCTGATATATCCCACACCCCTCACTGTAACACTCTCTGATATACCCCACACCCCTCACTGTAACACTCTCTGATATACCCCACACCCCTCACTGTAACACACCCTGATATACCCCACACCCCTCACTGTAACACACCCTGATATACCCCACACCCCTCACTGTAACACACCCTGATATACCCCACACCCCTCACTGTAACACACCCTGATAAACCCCACACCCCTCACTGTAACACTCTCTGATATACCCCACACTCCTCACTGTAACACACTCTGATATACCCCACACCTCCCTCACTGTAACACACCTGATATACCCCTCACCCCTCACTGTAACACACTCTGATATACCCCACACCCCTCACTGTAACACACCCTGATATACCCCACACCCCTCACTGTAACACACTCTGATATACCACACACCCCTCACTGTAACACAATCTGATATACCCCACACCCCTCACTGTAACACACCCTGATATACCCCACACCCCTCACTGTAACACACCCTGATATACCCCACACCCCTCACTGTAACACACCCTGATATACCCCACACCCCTCACAGTAACACTCTCTGATATGCCCCACACCCCTCACTGTAACACTCTCTGATATACCCCACACCCCTCACTGTAACACACCCTGATATACCCCACACCCCTCACTGTAACGCACTCTGATATACCACACACCCCTCACTGTAACACACCCTGATATACCCCACACCCCTCGCTGTAACACTCTCTGATATACCACACACCCCTCACTGTAACACTCTCTGATATACCCCACACCCCTCACTGTAACACACCCTGATATACCCCACACCCCTCACTGTAACACACCCTGATGTACCCCACACCCCTCACCGTAACACACCCTGATATACCCCACACCCCTCACTGTAACACTCTCTGATATACCCCACACCCCTGACTGTAACACACCCTGATATACCCCACACCCCTCACCGTAACACACCTTGATATACCCCACACCCCTCACTGAAACACACCCTGATATACCCCACACCCCTCACTGTAACACTCTCTGATATAGCCCACACCCCTCACTGTAACACTCTCTGATATACCCCACACCCCTCACTGTAACACTCTCTGATATACCCCACACCCCTCACTGTAACACACCCTGATAAACCCCACACCCCTCACTGTAACACTCTCTGATATACCCCACACCCCTCACTGTAACACACTCTGATATACCCCACACCCCTCACTGTAACACACCCTGATATACCCCACACCCCTCACTGTAACACTCTCTGATATACCCCTCACCCCTCTCTCTAACCCTCTCTGATATACCCCACACCCCTCACTGTAACTCTGTCTGATATACCCCACACCCCTCACAGTAACACTCTCTGATATACCCCACACCCCTCACTGTAACACTCTCTGATATACCCCACACCCCTCACTGTAACACACTCTGATATACCCCACACCCCTCACTGTAACACTCTCTGATATACCCCACACCCCTCACTGTAACACACCCTGATATACCCCACACCCCTCACTGTAACACTCTCTGATATACCCCACACCCCTCACTGTAACACACCCTGATATACCCCACACCCCTCACTGTAACACACCCTGATATACCCCACACCCCTCACTGTAACACACCCTGATATACCCCACACCCCTCACTGTAACACACCCTGATATACCCCCCACACTCCTCACTGTAACACACCCTGATATACCCCACACCCCTCACTGTAACACACTCTGATATACCCCACACCCCTCACTGTAACACACTCTGATATACCTCACACCCCTCACTGTAACACTCTCTGATACACCTTTCACCCCTCTCTCTAACCCTCTCTGATATACCCCACACCCCTCACTGTAACACTGTCTGATATACCCCACACCCCTCACTGTAACACACTCTGATATACCCCACACCCCTCACTGTAACACACCCTGATATACCCCACACCCCTCACTGTAACACACCCTGATATACCCCATACCCCTCACTGTAACACTCTCTGATATACCCCACACCCCTCACTGTAACACACCCTGATATACCCCACACCCCTCACTGTAACACTCTCTGATATACCCCACACCCCTCACTGTAACACTCTCTGATATACCCCACACCCCTCACTGTAACACTCTCTGATATACCCCACACCCCTCACTGTAACACACCCTGATATACCCCACACCCCTCACTGTAACACTCTCTGATACACCCCACACCCCTCACTGTAACACTCTCTGATATACCCCACACCCCTCACTGTAACACTCTGATATACCCCACACCCCTCACTGTAACACACCCTGATATACCCCACACCCCTCACCGTAACACTCTCTGATATACCCCACACCCCTCACTGTAACACTCTCTGATATACCCCACACCCCTCACTGTAACACTCTCTGATATACCCCACACCCCTCACTGTAACACTCTCTGATATACCCCACACCCCTCACTGTAACACACCCTGATATACCCCACACCCCTCACTGTAACACACCCTGATATACCCCACACCCCTCACTGTAACACTCTCTGATTTACCCCACACCCCTCACTGTAACACACTCTGATATACCCCACACCCCTCACTGTAACACTCTCTGATATACCCCACACCCCTCACTGTAACACTCTCTGATATACCCCACACCCCTCACTGTAACACACCCTGATATACCCCACACCCCTCACTGTAATACACCCTGATATACCCCACACCCCTCACTGTAACACTCTCTGAAATACCCCACACCCCTCACTGTAACACACCCTGATATACCCCACACCCCTCACTGTAATACACCCTGATATACCCCACACCCCTCACTGTATCACTGTCTGATATACCCCACACCCCTCACTGTAACACACCCTGATATACCCCACACCCCTCACTGTAACACACCCTGATAAACCCCACACCCCTCACTGTAACACTCTCTGATATACCCCACACCCCTCACTGTAACACACTCTGATATACCCCAGACCCCTCACTGTAACACACCCTGATATACCCCACACCCCTCACTGTAACACTCTCTGATATACCCCACACCCCTCACTGTAACACTCTCTGATATACCCCACACCCCTCACTGTAACACTCTCTGTTATACCCCACACCCCTCACTGTAACACTCTCTGATATACCCCACACCCCTCTCTGTAACACTCTCTGATATACCCCACACCCCTCACTGTAACACTCTCTGATATACCCCACACCCCTCACTGTAACACACCCTGATATACCCCACACCCCTCACTGTAACCCTCTCTGATATACCCCACACCCCTCACTGTAACACACTCTGATATACCCCACACCCCTCACTGTAACACACCCTGCTATACCCCACACTCCTCACTGTAACACTCTCTGATATACCCCACACCCCTCACTGTAACACACTCTGATATACCCCACACCCCTCACTGTAACACTCTCTGATATAGCCCACACCCCTCACTGAAACACTCTCTGATATACCCCACACCCCTCACTGTAACACACCCTGATATACCCCACACCCCTCTCTGTAACACACCCTGATATACCCCACACCCCTCACTGTAACACTCTCTGATATAGCCCACACCCCTCACTGTAACACTCTCTGATATACCCCACACCCCTCACTGTAACACACCCTGATATAGCCCACACCCCTCTCTGTAACACACTCTGATATACCCCACACCCCTCACTGTAACACACCCTGATATATCCCACACCCCTCACTGTAACACTCTCTGATATACCCCACACCCCTCACTGTAACACTCTCTGATATACCCCACACCCCTCACTGTAACACACCCTGATATACCCCACACCCCTCACTGTAACACACCCTGATATACCCCACACCCCTCACTGTAACACACCCTGATATACCCCACACCCCTCACTGTAACACTCTCTGATATACCTCACACCCCTCACTGTATCACTCTCTGATATACCCCTCACCCCTCACTGTAACACACCCTGATATACCCCATACCCCTCACTGTAACACTCTCTGATATACCCCACACCCCTCACTGTAACACACTCTGATATACCACACACCCCTCACTGTAACACACTCTGATATACCCCACACCCCTCACTGTAACACACCCTGATATACCCCACACCCCTCACTGTAACACACCCTGATATACCCCACACCCCTCACTGTAACACACCCTGATATACCCCACACCCCTCACAGTAACACTCTCTGATATGCCCCACACCCCTCACTGTAACACTCTCTGATATACCCCACACCCCTCACTGTAACACACCCTGATATACCCCACACCCCTCACTGTAACGCACTCTGATATACCACACACCCCTCACTGTAACACACCCTGATATACCCCACACCCCTCACTGTAACACTCTCTGATATACCACACACCCCTCACTGTAACACTCTCTGATATACCCCACACCCCTCACTGTAACACACCCTGATATACCCCACACCCCTCACTGTAACACACCCTGATATACCCCACACCCCTCACCGTAACACACCCTGATATACCCCACACCCCTCACTGTAACACTCTCTGATATACCCCACACCCCTGACTGTAACACACCCTGATATACCCCACACCCCTCACCGTAACACACCTTGATATACCCCACACCCCTCACTGAAACACACCCTGATATACCCCACACCCCTCACTGTAACACTCTCTGATATAGCCCACACCCCTCACTGTAACACTCTCTGATATACCCCACACCCCTCACTGTAACACTCTCTGATATACCCCACACCCCTCACTGTAACACACCCTGATAAACCCCACACCCCTCACTGTAACACTCTCTGATATACCCCACACCCCTCACTGTAACACACTCTGATATACCCCACACCCCTCACTGTAACACACCCTGATATACCCCACACCCCTCACTGTAACACTCTCTGATATACCCCTCACCCCTCTCTCTAACCCTCTCTGATATACCCCACACCCCTCACTGTAACTCTGTCTGATATACCCCACACCCCTCACAGTAACACTCTCTGATATACCCCACACCCCTCACTGTAACACTCTCTGATATACCCCACACCCCTCACTGTAACACACTCTGATATACCCCACACCCCTCACTGTAACACTCTCTGATATACCCCACACCCCTCACTGTAACACACCCTGATATACCCCACACCCCTCACTGTAACACTCTCTGATATACCCCACACCCCTCACTGTAACACACCCTGATATACCCCACACCCCTCACTGTAACACACCCTGATATACCCCACACCCCTCACTGTAACACACCCTGATATACCCCACACCCCTCACTGTAACACACCCTGATATACCCCCCACACTCCTCACTGTAACACACCCTGATATACCCCACACCCCTCACTGTAACACACTCTGATATACCCCACACCCCTCACTGTAACACACTCTGATATACCTCACACCCCTCACTGTAACACTCTCTGATACACCTTTCACCCCTCTCTCTAACCCTCTCTGATATACCCCACACCCCTCACTGTAACACTGTCTGATATACCCCACACCCCTCACTGTAACACACTCTGATATACCCCACACCCCTCACTGTAACACTCTCTGATATACCCCACACCCCTCACTGTAACACACCCTGATATACCCCACACCCCTCACTGTAACACTCTCTGATATACCCCACACCCCTCACTGTAACACTCTCTGATACACCCCACACCCCTCACTGTAACACTCTCTGATATACCCCACACCCCTCACTGTAACACACCCTGATATACCCCACACCCCTCACTGTAACACTCTCTGATATAGCCCACACCCCTCACTGTAACACTCTCTGATATACCCCACACCCCTCACTGTAACACACCCTGCTATACCCCACACCCCTCACTGTAACACTCTCTGATATACCCCACACCCCTCACTGTAACACACTCTGATATACCCCACACCCCTCACTGTAACACTCTCTGATATAGCCCACACCCCTCACTGTAACACTCTCTGATATACCCCACACCTCTCACTGTAACACACCCTGATATACCCCACACCCCTCTCTGTAACACACCCTGATATACCCCACACCCCTCACTGTAACACTCTCTGATATAGCCCACACCCCTCACTGTAACACTCTCTGATATACCCCACACCCCTCACTGTAACACACCCTGATATACCCCACACCCCTCTCTGTAACACACTCTGATATACCCCACACCCCTCACTGTAACACACCCTGATATATCCCACACCCCTCACTGTAACACTCTCTGATATACCCCACACCCCTCACTGTAACACTCTCTGATATACCCCACACCCCTCACTGTAACACACCCTGATATACCCCACACCCCTCACTGTAACACACCCTGATATACCCCACACCCCTCACTGTAACACACCCTGATATACCCCACACCCCTCACTGTAACACACCCTGATAAACCCCACACCCCTCACTGTAACACTCTCTGATATACCCCACACTCCTCACTGTAACACACTCTGATATACCCCACACCTCCCTCACTGTAACACACCTGATATACCCCTCACCCCTCACTGTAACACACTCTGATATACCCCACACCCCTCACTGTAACACACCCTGATATACCCCACACCCCTCACTGTAACACACTCTGATATACCACACACCCCTCACTGTAACACAATCTGATATACCCCACACCCCTCACTGTAACACACCCTGATATACCCCACACCCCTCACTGTAACACACCCTGATATACCCCACACCCCTCACTGTAACACACCCTGATATACCCCACACCCCTCACAGTAACACTCTCTGATATGCCCCACACCCCTCACTGTAACACTTTCTGATATACCCCACACCCCTCACTGTAACACACCCTGATATACCCCACACCCCTCACTGTAACGCACTCTGATATACCACACACCCCTCACTGTAACACACCCTGATATACCCCACACCCCTCACTGTAACACTCTCTGATATACCACACACCCCTCACTGTAACACTCTCTGATATACCCCACACCCCTCACTGTAACACACCCTGATATACCCCACACCCCTCACTGTAACACACCCTGATATACCCCACACCCCTCACCGTAACACACCCTGATATACCCCACACCCCTCACTGTAACACTCTCTGATATACCCCACACCCCTGACTGTAACACACCCTGATATACCCCACACCCCTCACCGTAACACACCTTGATATACCCCACACCCCTCACTGAAACACACCCTGATATACCCCACACCCCTCACTGTAACACTCTCTGATATAGCCCACACCCCTCACTGTAACACTCTCTGATATACCCCACACCCCTCACTGTAACACTCTCTGATATACCCCACACCCCTCACTGTAACACACCCTGATAAACCCCACACCCCTCACTGTAACACTCTCTGATATACCCCACACCCCTCACTGTAACACACTCTGATATACCCCACACCCCTCACTGTAACACACCCTGATATACCCCACACCCCTCACTGTAACACTCTCTGATATACCCCTCACCCCTCTCTCTAACCCTCTCTGATATACCCCACACCCCTCACTGTAACTCTGTCTGATATACCCCACACCCCTCACAGTAACACTCTCTGATATACCCCACACCCCTCACTGTAACACTCTCTGATATACCCCACACCCCTCACTGTAACACACTCTGATATACCCCACACCCCTCACTGTAACACTCTCTGATATACCCCACACCCCTCACTGTAACACACCCTGATATACCCCACACCCCTCACTGTAACACTCTCTGATATACCCCACACCCCTCACTGTAACACACCCTGATATACCCCACACCCCTCACTGTAACACACCCTGATATACCCCACACCCCTCACTGTAACACACCCTGATATACCCCACACCCCTCACTGTAACACACCCTGATATACCCCCCACACTCCTCACTGTAACACACCCTGATATACCCCACACCCCTCACTGTAACACACTCTGATATACCCCACACCCCTCACTGTAACACACTCTGATATACCTCACACCCCTCACTGTAACACTCTCTGATATACCCCACACCCCTCACTGTAACACACCCTGATATACCCCACACCCCTCACTGTAACACTCTCTGATATAGCCCACACCCCTCACTGTAACACTCTCTGATATACCCCACACCCCTCACTGTAACACACCCTGCTATACCCCACACCCCTCACTGTAACACTCTCTGATATACCCCACACCCCTCACTGTAACACACTCTGATATACCCCACACCCCTCACTGTAACACTCTCTGATATAGCCCACACCCCTCACTGTAACACTCTCTGATATACCCCACACCCCTCACTGTAACACACCCTGATATACCCCACACCCCTCTCTGTAACACACCCTGATATACCCCACACCCCTCACTGTAACACTCTCTGATATAGCCCACACCCCTCACTGTAACACTCTCTGATATACCCCACACCCCTCACTGTAACACACCCTGATATACCCCACACCCCTCTCTGTAACACACTCTGATATACCCCACACCCCTCACTGTAACACACCCTGATATATCCCACACCCCTCACTGTAACACTCTCTGATATACCCCACACCCCTCACTGTAACACTCTCTGATATACCCCACACCCCTCACTGTAACACACCCTGATATACCCCACACCCCTCACTGTAACACACCCTGATATACCCCACACCCCTCACTGTAACACACCCTGATATACCCCACACCCCTCACTGTAACACACCCTGATAAACCCCACACCCCTCACTGTAACACTCTCTGATATACCCCACACTCCTCACTGTAACACACTCTGATATACCCCACACCTCCCTCACTGTAACACACCTGATATACCCCTCACCCCTCACTGTAACACACTCTGATATACCCCACACCCCTCACTGTAACACACCCTGATATACCCCACACCCCTCACTGTAACACACTCTGATATACCACACACCCCTCACTGTAACACAATCTGATATACCCCACACCCCTCACTGTAACACACCCTGATATACCCCACACCCCTCACTGTAACACACCCTGATATACCCCACACCCCTCACTGTAACACACCCTGATATACCCCACACCCCTCACAGTAACACTCTCTGATATGCCCCACACCCCTCACTGTAACACTCTCTGATATACCCCACACCCCTCACTGTAACACACCCTGATATACCCCACACCCCTCACTGTAACGCACTCTGATATACCACACACCCCTCACTGTAACACACCCTGATATACCCCACACCCCTCACTGTAACACTCTCTGATATACCACACACCCCTCACTGTAACACTCTCTGATATACCCCACACCCCTCACTGTAACACACCCTGATATACCCCACACCCCTCACTGTAACACACCCTGATATACCCCACACCCCTCACCGTAACACACCCTGATATACCCCACACCCCTCACTGTAACACTCTCTGATATACCCCACACCCCTGACTGTAACACACCCTGATATACCCCACACCCCTCACCGTAACACACCTTGATATACCCCACACCCCTCACTGAAACACACCCTGATATACCCCACACCCCTCACTGTAACACTCTCTGATATAGCCCACACCCCTCACTGTAACACTCTCTGATATACCCCACACCCCTCACTGTAACACTCTCTGATATACCCCACACCCCTCACTGTAACACACCCTGATAAACCCCACACCCCTCACTGTAACACTCTCTGATATACCCCACACCCCTCACTGTAACACACTCTGATATACCCCACACCCCTCACTGTAACACACCCTGATATACCCCACACCCCTCACTGTAACACTCTCTGATATACCCCTCACCCCTCTCTCTAACCCTCTCTGATATACCCCACACCCCTCACTGTAACTCTGTCTGATATACCCCACACCCCTCACAGTAACACTCTCTGATATACCCCACACCCCTCACTGTAACACTCTCTGATATACCCCACACCCCTCACTGTAACACACTCTGATATACCCCACACCCCTCACTGTAACACTCTCTGATATACCCCACACCCCTCACTGTAACATACCCTGATATACCCCACACCCCTCACTGTAACACTCTCTGATATACCCCACACCCCTCACTGTAACACACCCTGATATACCCCACACCCCTCACTGTAACACACCCTGATATACCCCACACCCCTCACTGTAACACACCCTGATATACCCCACACCCCTCACTGTAACACACCCTGATATACCCCCCACACTCCTCACTGTAACACACCCTGATATACCCCACACCCCTCACTGTAACACACTCTGATATACCCCACACCCCTCACTGTAACACACTCTGATATACCTCACACCCCTCACTGTAACACTCTCTGATACACCTTTCACCCCTCTCTCTAACCCTCTCTGATATACCCCACACCCCTCACTGTAACACTGTCTGATATACCCCACACCCCTCACTGTAACACACTCTGATATACCCCACACCCCTCACTGTAACACACCCTGATATACCCCACACCCCTCACTGTAACACACCCTGATATACCCCATACCCCTCACTGTAACACTCTCTGATATACCCCACACCCCTCACTGTAACACACCCTGATATACCCCACACCCCTCACTGTAACACTCTCTGATATACCCCACACCCCTCACTGTAACACTCTCTGATATACCCCACACCCCTCACTGTAACACTCTCTGATATACCCCACACCCCTCACTGTAACACACCCTGATATACCCCACACCCCTCACTGTAACACTCTCTGATACACCCCACACCCCTCACTGTAACACTCTCTGATATACCCCACACCCCTCACTGTAACACTCTGATATACCCCACACCCCTCACTGTAACACACCCTGATATACCCCACACCCCTCACCGTAACACTCTCTGATATACCCCACACCCCTCACTGTAACACTCTCTGATATACCCCACACCCCTCACTGTAACACTCTCTGATATACCCCACACCCCTCACTGTAACACTCTCTGATATACCCCACACCCCTCACTGTAACACACCCTGATATACCCCACACCCCTCACTGTAACACACCCTGATATACCCCACACCCCTCACTGTAACACTCTCTGATTTACCCCACACCCCTCACTGTAACACACTCTGATATACCCCACACCCCTCACTGTAACACTCTCTGATATACCCCACACCCCTCACTGTAACACTCTCTGATATACCCCACACCCCTCACTGTAACACACCCTGATATACCCCACACCCCTCACTGTAATACACCCTGATATACCCCACACCCCTCACTGTAACACTCTCTGAAATACCCCACACCCCTCACTGTAACACACCCTGATATACCCCACACCCCTCACTGTAATACACCCTGATATACCCCACACCCCTCACTGTATCACTGTCTGATATACCCCACACCCCTCACTGTAACACACCCTGATATACCCCACACCCCTCACTGTAACACACCCTGATAAACCCCACACCCCTCACTGTAACACTCTCTGATATACCCCACACCCCTCACTGTAACACACTCTGATATACCCCAGACCCCTCACTGTAACACACCCTGATATACCCCACACCCCTCACTGTAACACTCTCTGATATACCCCACACCCCTCACTGTAACACTCTCTGATATACCCCACACCCCTCACTGTAACACTCTCTGTTATACCCCACACCCCTCACTGTAACACTCTCTGATATACCCCACACCCCTCTCTGTAACACTCTCTGATATACCCCACACCCCTCACTGTAACACTCTCTGATATACCCCACACCCCTCACTGTAACACACCCTGATATACCCCACACCCCTCACTGTAACCCTCTCTGATATACCCCACACCCCTCACTGTAACACACTCTGATATACCCCACACCCCTCACTGTAACACACCCTGCTATACCCCACACTCCTCACTGTAACACTCTCTGATATACCCCACACCCCTCACTGTAACACACTCTGATATACCCCACACCCCTCACTGTAACACTCTCTGATATAGCCCACACCCCTCACTGAAACACTCTCTGATATACCCCACACCCCTCACTGTAACACACCCTGATATACCCCACACCCCTCTCTGTAACACACCCTGATATACCCCACACCCCTCACTGTAACACTCTCTGATATAGCCCACACCCCTCACTGTAACACTCTCTGATATACCCCACACCCCTCACTGTAACACACCCTGATATAGCCCACACCCCTCTCTGTAACACACTCTGATATACCCCACACCCCTCACTGTAACACACCCTGATATATCCCACACCCCTCACTGTAACACTCTCTGATATACCCCACACCCCTCACTGTAACACTCTCTGATATACCCCACACCCCTCACTGTAACACACCCTGATATACCCCACACCCCTCACTGTAACACACCCTGATATACCCCACACCCCTCACTGTAACACACCCTGATATACCCCACACCCCTCACTGTAACACTCTCTGATATACCTCACACCCCTCACTGTATCACTCTCTGATATACCCCTCACCCCTCACTGTAACACACCCTGATATACCCCATACCCCTCACTGTAACACTCTCTGATATACCCCACACCCCTCACTGTAACACACTCTGATATACCACACACCCCTCACTGTAACACACTCTGATATACCCCACACCCCTCACTGTAACACACCCTGATATACCCCACACCCCTCACTGTAACACACCCTGATATACCCCACACCCCTCACTGTAACACACCCTGATATACCCCACACCCCTCACAGTAACACTCTCTGATATGCCCCACACCCCTCACTGTAACACTCTCTGATATACCCCACACCCCTCACTGTAACACACCCTGATATACCCCACACCCCTCACTGTAACGCACTCTGATATACCACACACCCCTCACTGTAACACACCCTGATATACCCCACACCCCTCACTGTAACACTCTCTGATATACCACACACCCCTCACTGTAACACTCTCTGATATACCCCACACCCCTCAGTGTAACACACCCTGATATACCCCACACCCCTCACCGTAACACACCCTGATATACCCCACACCCCTCACTGTAACACTCTCTGATATACCCCACACCCCTGACTGTAACACACCCTGATATACCCCACACCCCTCACCGTAACACACCTTGATATACCCCACACCCCTCACTGAAACACACCCTGATATACCCCACACCCCTCACTGTAACACTCTCTGATATAGCCCACACCCCTCACTGTAACACTCTCTGATATACCCCACACCCCTCACTGTAACACTCTCTGATATACCCCACACCCCTCACTGTAACACACCCTGATAAACCCCACACCCCTCACTGTAACACTCTCTGATATACCCCACACCCCTCACTGTAACACACTCTGATATACCCCACACCCCTCACTGTAACACACCCTGATATACCCCACACCCCTCACTGTAACACTCTCTGATATACCCCTCACCCCTCTCTCTAACCCTCTCTGATATACCCCACACCCCTCACTGTAACTCTGTCTGATATACCCCACACCCCTCACAGTAACACTCTCTGATATACCCCACACCCCTCACTGTAACACTCTCTGATATACCCCACACCCCTCACTGTAACACACTCTGATATACCCCACACCCCTCACTGTAACACTCTCTGATATACCCCACACCCCTCACTGTAACACACCCTGATATACCCCACACCCCTCACTGTAACACTCTCTGATATACCCCACACCCCTCACTGTAACACACCCTGATATACCCCACACCCCTCACTGTAACACACCCTGATATACCCCACACCCCTCACTGTAACACACCCTGATATACCCCACACCCCTCACTGTAACACACCCTGATATACCCCCCACACTCCTCACTGTAACACACCCTGATATACCCCACACCCCTCACTGTAACACACTCTGATATACCCCACACCCCTCACTGTAACACACTCTGATATACCTCACACCCCTCACTGTAACACTCTCTGATACACCTTTCACCCCTCTCTCTAACCCTCTCTGATATACCCCACACCCCTCACTGTAACACTGTCTGATATACCCCACACCCCTCACTGTAACACACTCTGATATACCCCACACCCCTCACTGTAACACACCCTGATATACCCCACACCCCTCACTGTAACACACCCTGATATACCCCATACCCCTCACTGTAACACTCTCTGATATACCCCACACCCCTCACTGTAACACACCCTGATATACCCCACACCCCTCACTGTAACACTCTCTGATATACCCCACACCCCTCACTGTAACACTCTCTGATACACCCCACACCCCTCACTGTAACACTCTCTGATATACCCCACACCCCTCACTGTAACACACCCTGATATACCCCACACCCCTCACTGTAACACTCTCTGATATACCCCACACCCCTCACTGTAACACTCTCTGATATACCCCACACCCCTCACTGTAACACTCTGATATACCCCACACCCCTCACTGTAACACACCCTGATATACCCCACACCCCTCACCGTAACACTCTCTGATATACCCCACACCCCTCACTGTAACACTCTCTGATATACCCCACACCCCTCACTGTAACACTCTCTGATATACCCCACACCCCTCACTGTAACACTCTCTGATATACCCCACACCCCTCACTGTAACACACCCTGATATACCCCACACCCCTCACTGTAACACACCCTGATATACCCCACACCCCTCACTGTAACACTCTCTGATTTACCCCACACCCCTCACTGTAACACACTCTGATATACCCCACACCCCTCACTGTAACACTCTCTGATATACCCCACACCCCTCACTGTAACACTCTCTGATATACCCCACACCCCTCACTGTAACACACCCTGATATACCCCACACCCCTCACTGTAATACACCCTGATATACCCCACACCCCTCACTGTAACACTCTCTGAAATACCCCACACCCCTCACTGTAACACACCCTGATATACCCCACACCCCTCACTGTAATACACCCTGATATACCCCACACCCCTCACTGTATCACTGTCTGATATACCCCACACCCCTCACTGTAACACACCCTGATATACCCCACACCCCTCACTGTAACACACCCTGATAAACCCCACACCCCTCACTGTAACACTCTCTGATATACCCCACACCCCTCACTGTAACACACTCTGATATACCCCACACCCCTCACTGTAACACACCCTGATATACCCCACACCCCTCACTGTAACACTCTCTGATATACCCCACACCCCTCACTGTAACACTCTCTGATATACCCCACACCCCTCACTGTAACACTCTCTGTTATACCCCACACCCCTCACTGTAACACTCTCTGATATACCCCACACCCCTCTCTGTAACACTCTCTGATATACCCCACACCCCTCACTGTAACACTCTCTGATATACCCCACACCCCTCACTGTAACACACCCTGATATACCCCACACCCCTCACTGTAACCCTCTCTGATATACCCCACACCCCTCACTGTAACACACTCTGATATACCCCACACCCCTCACTGTAACACACCCTGCTATACCCCACACTCCTCACTGTAACACTCTCTGATATACCCCACACCCCTCACTGTAACACACTCTGATATACCCCACACCCCTCACTGTAACACTCTCTGATATAGCCCACACCCCTCACTGAAACACTCTCTGATATACCCCACACCCCTCACCGTAACACACCCTGATATACCCCACACCCCTCTCTGTAACACACCCTGATATACCCCACACCCCTCACTGTAACACTCTCTGATATAGCCCACACCCCCCACTGTAACACTCTCTGATATACCCCACACCCCTCACTGTAACACACCCTGATATAGCCCACACCCCTCTCTGTAACACACTCTGATATACCCCACACCCCTCACTGTAACACACCCTGATATATCCCACACCCCTCACTGTAACACTCTCTGATATACCCCACACCCCTCACTGTAACACTCTCTGATATACCCCACACCCCTCACTGTAACACACCCTGATATACCCCACACCCCTCACTGTAACACACCCTGATATACCCCACACCCCTCACTGTAACACACCCTGATATACCCCACACCCCTCACTGTAACACTCTCTGATATACCTCACACCCCTCACTGTATCACTCTCTGATATACCCCACACCCCTCACTGTAACACACCCTGATATACCCCACACCCCTCACTGTAACACACCCTGATAAACCCCACACCCCTCACTGTAACACTCTCTGATATACCCCACACTCCTCACTGTAACACACTCTGATATACCCCACACCCCCCTCACTGTAACACACCTGATATACCCCTCACCCCTCACTGTAACACACTCTGATATACCCCACACCCCTCACTGTAACACACCCTGATATACCCCACACCCCTCACTGTAACACACTCTGATATACCCCACACCCCTCACTGTAACACACTCTGATATACCCCACACCCCTCACTGTAACACACCCTGATATACCCCACACCCCTCACTGTAACACACCCTGATATACCCCACACCCCTCACTGTAACACACCCTGATATACCCCATACCCCTCACAGTAACACTCTCTGATATGCCCCACACCCCTCACTGTAACACTCTCTGATATACCCCACACCCCTCACTGTAACACACCCTGATATACCCTACACCCCTCACTGTAACGCACTCTGATATACCACACACCTCTCACTGTAACACACCCTGATATACCCCACACCCCTCACTGTAACACTCTCTGATATACCACACACCCCTCACTGTAACACTCTCTGATATACCCCACACCCCTCACTGTAACACACCCTGATATACCCCACACCCCTCACTGTAACACACCCTGATATACCCCACACCCCTCACCGTAACACACCCTGATATACCCCACGCCCCTCACTGTAACACTCTCTGATATACCCCACACCCCTGACTGTAACACACCCTGATATACCCCACACCCCTCACCGTAACACACCTTGATATACCCCACACCCCTCACTGAAACACACCCTGATATACCCCACACCCCTCAGTGTAACACTCTCTGATATAGCCCACACCCCTCACTGTAACACTCTCTGATATACCCCACACCCCTCACTGTAACACTCTCTGATATACCCCACACCCCTCACTGTAACACACCCTGATATACCCCACACCCCTCACTGTAACACACCCTGATATACCCCACACCCCTCACTGTAACACACTCTGATATACCCCACACCCCTCACTGTAAAACACCCTGATATACCCCACACCCCTCACTGTAACACTCTGATATACCCTACACCCCTCACTGTAACACACCCTGATATACCCCACACCCCTCACTGTAACACACCCTGATATACCCCACACCCCTCACTGTAACACTCTCTGATATACCCCACACCCCTCACTGTAATACTCTCTGATATACCCCACACCCCTCACCGTAACACACCTTGATATACCCCACACCCCTCACTGAAACACTCTCTGATATACCCCACACCCCTCACTGTAACACACCCTGATATACCCCACACCCCTCACTGTAACACACTCTGATATACCCCACACCCCTCACTGTAACACACCCTGATATACCCCACACCCCTCACTGTAACACTCTCTGATATACCCCACACCCCTCACTGTAACACACTCTGATATACCCCACACCCCTCACTGTAACACTCTCTGATATAGCCCACACCCCTCACTGTAACACTCTCTGATATACCCCACACCCCTCACTGTAACACTCTCTGATATACCCCACACCCCTCACTGTAACACTCTCTGATATACCCCACACCCCTCACTGTAACACTCTCTGATATAGCCCACACCCCTCACTGTAACACTCTCTGATATACCCCACACCCCTCACTGTAACACACCCTGATATACCCCACACCCCTCTCTGTAACACACTCTGATATACCCCACACCCCTCACTGTAACACACCCTGATATATCCCACACCCCTCACTGTAACACTCTCTGATATACCCCACACCCCTCACTGTAACACTCTCTGATATACCCCACACCCCTCACTGTAACACACCCTGATATACCCCACAGCCCTCACTGTAACACACCCTGATATACCCCACACCCCTCACTGTAACACTCTCTGATATACCCCACACCCCTTACTGTAACACACCCTGATATACCCCACACCCCTCACTGTAATACACCCTGATATACCCCACACCCCTCACTGTAACACTCTCTGAAATACCCCACACCCCTCACTGTAACACACCCTGATATACCCCACACCCCTCACTGTAATACACCCTGATATACCCCACACCCCTCACTGTATCACTCTCTGATATACCCCACACCCCTCACTGTAACACACCCTGATATACCCCACACCCCTCACTGTAACACACCCTGATAAACCCCACACCCCTCACTGTAACACTCTCTGATATACCCCACACCCCTCACTGTAACACACCCTGATATACCCCACACCCCTCACTGTAACACACTCTGATATACCCCACACCCCTCACTGTAACACCCTGATATACCCCACACCCCTCACTGTAACACACTCTGATATACCCCACACCCCTCACTGTAACACACCCTGATATACCCCACACCCCTCACTGTAACACTCTCTGATATACCCCACACCCCTCACTGTAACACACCCTGATATACCCCACACCCCTCACTGTAACACTCTCTGATATACCCCACACCCCTCACTGTAACACTCTCTGATATACCCCACACCCCTCACTGTAACACTCTCTGTTATACCCCACACCCCTCACTGTAACACACCCTGATATACCCCACACCCCTCACTGTAACACACCCTGATATACCCCACACCCCTCACTGTAACACACCCTGATATACCCCACACCCCTCACTGTAACACACCCTGATATACCCCACACCCCTCACTGTAACACTCTCTGATATACCCCACACCCCTCTCTGTAACACTCTCTGATATACCCCACACCCCTCACTGTAACACTCTCTGATATACCCCACACCCCTCACTGTAACACACCCTGATATACCCCACACCCCTCACTGTAACCCTCTCTGATATACCCCACACCCCTCACTGTAACACACTCTGATATACCCCACACCCCTCACTGTAACACACCCTGCTATACCCCACACCCCTCACTGTAACACTCTCTGATATACCCCACACCCCTCACTGTAACACACTCTGATATACCCCACACCCCTCACTGTAACACTCTCTGATATAGCCCACACCCCTCACTGTAACACTCTCTGATATACCCCACACCCCTCACTGTAACACACCCTGATATACCCCAAACCCCTCTCTGTAACACACCCTGATATACCCCACACCCCTCACTGTAACACTCTCTGATATAGCCCACACCCCTCACTGTAACACTCTCTGATATACCCCACACCCCTCACTGTAACACACCCTGATATACCCCACACCCCTCTCTGTAACACACTCTGAAATACCCCACACCCCTCACTGTAACACACCCTGATATATCCCACACCCCTCACTGTAACACTCTCTGATATACCCCACACCCCTCACTGTAACACTCTCTGATATACCCCACACCCCTCACTGTAACACACCCTGATATACCCCACACCCCTCACTGTAACACACCCTGATATACCCCACACCCCTCACTGTAACACACCCTGATATACCCCACACCCCTCACTGTAACACTCTCTGATATACCTCACACCCCTCACTGTATCACTCTCTGATATACCCCACACCCCTCACTGTAACACACCCTGATATACCCCACACCCCTCACTGTAACACACCCTGATAAACCCCACACCCCTCACTGTAACACTCTCTGATATACCCCACACTCCTCACTGTAACACACTCTGATATACCCCACACCCCCCTCACTGTAACACACCTGATATACCCCTCACCCCTCACTGTAACACACTCTGATATACCCCACACCCCTCACTGTAACACACGCTGATATACCCCACACCCCTCACTGTAACACACCCTGATATACCCCACACCCCTCACTGTAACACACTCTGATATACCCCACACCCCTCACTGTAACACTCTCTGATATACCCCACACCCCTCACTGTAACACACCCTGATATACCCCACACCCCTCACTGTAACACACCCTGATATACCCCACACCCCTCACTGTAACACACCCTGATATACCCCACACCCCTCACAGTAACACTCTCTGATATGCCCCACACCCCTCACTGTAACACTCTCTGATATACCCCACACCCCTCACTGTAACACACCCTGATATACCCCACACCCCTCACTGTAACACACCCTGATATACCCCACACCCCTCACTGTAACACTCTCTGATATACCACACACCCCTCACTGTAACACTCTCTGATATACCCCACACCCCTCACTGTAACACACCCTGATATACCCCACACCCCTCACTGTAACACACCCTGATATACCCCACACCCCTCACTGTAACACACCCTGATATACCCCACACCCCTCACTGTAACACTCTCTGATATACCCCACACCCCTCACTGTAACACTCTCTGATATACCCCACACCCCTCACTGTAACACACCCTGATATACCCCACACCCCTCACTGTAACACACCCTGATATACCCCACACCCCTCACTGTAACACACTCTGATATACCCCACACCCCTCACTGTAAAACACCCTGATATACCCAACACCCCTCACTGTAACACTCTGATATACCCCACACCCCTCACTGTAACACACCCTGATATACCCCACACCCCTCACTGTCACACACCCTGATATACCCCACACCCCTCACTGTAACACTCTCTGATATACCCCACACCCCTCACTGTAATACTCTCTGATATACCCCACACCCCTCACCGTAACACACCTTGATATACCCCACACCCCTCACTGAAACACTCTCTGATATACCCCACACCCCTCACTGTAACAGTCGCTGATATACCCCACACCCCTCACTGTAACACTCTCTGATATACCCCACACCCCTCACTGTAACACACCCTGATATACCCCACACCCCTCACTGTAACACAATCTGATATACCCCACACCCCTCACTGTAACACACCCTGATATACCCCACACCCCTCACTGTAACACACCCTGATATACCCCACACCCCTCACTGTAACACACCCTGATATACCCCACACCCCTCACTGTAACACACCCTGATATACCCCACACCCCTCACTGTAACACACCCTGATATACCCCACACCCCTCACTGTAACACACCCTGATATACCCCACACCCCTCACTGTAACACACCCTGATATACCCCACACCCCTCACTGTAACACTCTCTGATATACCCCACACCCCTCACTGTAACACACTCTGATATACCCCACACCCCTCACTGTAACACACCCTGATATACCCCACACCCCTCACTGTAACACTCTCTGATATACCCCACACCCCTCACTGTAACACACTCTGATATACCCCACACCCCTCACTGTAACACTCTCTGATATAGCCCACACCCCTCACTGTAACACTCTCTGATATACCCCACACCCCTCACTGTAACACACCCTGATATACCCCACACCCCTCTCTGTAACTCACCCTGATATACCCCACACCCCTCACTGTAACACTCTCTGATATAGCCCACACCCCTCACTGTAACACTTTCTGATATACCCCACACCCCTCACTGTAACACACCCTGATATACCCCACACCCCTCTCTGTAACACACTCTGATATACCCCACACCCCTCACTGTAACACACCCTGATATATCCCACACCCCTCACTGTAACACTCTCTGATATACCCCACACCCCTCACTGTAACACTCTCTGATATACCCCACACCCCTCACTGTAACACACCCTGATATACCCCACAGCCCTCACTGTAACACACCCTGATATACCCCACACCCCTCACTGTAACACTCTCTGATATACCCCACACCCCTCACTGTAACACTCTCTGATATACCCCACACCCCTCACTGTAACACATCCTGATATACCCCACACCCCTCACTGTAACACTCCCTGATATACCCCACACCCCTCACTGTCACACTCTCTGATAAACCCCACACCCCTCATTGTAACACTCTCTGATATACCCCACACCCCTCACTGTAACACACCCTGATATACCCCACACCCCTCACTGTAACACACTCTGATATACCCCACACCCCTCACTGTAACACACTCTGATATACCCCACACCCCCCTCACTGTAACACACCTGATATACCCCTCACCCCTCACTGTAACGCTCTCTGATATACCCCACACCCCTCACTGTAACACTCTCTGATATACCCCACACCCCTCACTGTATCAGACCCTGATATACCCCACACCCCTCACTGTAACACACCCTGATATACCCCACACCCCTCACTGTAACCCTCTCTGATATACCCCACATACCCTGGCAGTGCCTTATTATGAAACCTCTCTGTTTTCGGCAGGGGTGTGTGTGAAAGCATGAGAGTCCATCTGGGCCGAGATGCCTGGCTAGAGACAGCCTCAATCTCCAGGACCTGAACCCTCTCCAGATTGGGACAGGACATCCCGCGAATCTCTCGCAGTTTTCCGATCACGCTGATGGACTGGAAATGACATCTCCGCGGGAAGGCATGGTGCACCAAACCCACTCCCTGCCAAATCTCCAACTTCAATAAACCAATCCGTCCTGAACTGCAAATCGCATGACAGGAGTAAAGCTCCCTCTACACTGTCCCCCACCATCCCAGGGACTGGGACAGGGACAGCACGGGGATAGATACAGAGTAAAGCTGCCTCTACACTGTCCCCCACCATCCTAGGGACAGGGACAGCACGGGGTTAGATACAGAGTAAAGCTCCCTCTACACTGTCCCCCACCATCCCAGGGACTGGGACAGGGACAGCACGGGGTTAGATACAGAGTAAAGCTCCCTCTACACTGTCCCCCACCATCCCAGGGACTGGGACAGGGACAGCACGGGGTTAGATACAGAGTAAAGCTCCCTCTACACTGTCCCCCACCATCCCAGGGACAGGGATAGGGACAGCACGGGTTTAGATACAGAGTAAAGCTCCCTCTACACTGTCCCCCACCATCCCAGGGACAGCGACAGCCTGGGGTTAGATACAGAGTAAAGCTTCCTCTACACTGTCCCCCCCATCAAACACTCCCAGGGACAGGGACAGCACGGGGTTAGATACAGAGTAAAGCTCCCTCTACACTGTCCCCCCCATCAAACACTCCCAGGGACAGGGACAGCACGGGGTTAGATACAGAGTAAAGCTCCCTCTACACTGTCCCCCCATCAAACACTCCCAGGGACAGGGACAGCACGGGGTTAGATACAGAGTAAAGCTCCCTCTACACTGTCCCCCCCATCCCAGGGACAGGGACAGCACGGGGTTAGATACAGAGTAAAGCTCCCTCTACACTGTCCCCCATCCCAGGGACAGCACGGGGTTAGATACAGAGTAAAGCTCCCTCTACACTGCCCCCCCCATCAAACACTCCCAGGGACAGGGACAGCACGTAGTGAGATACAGAGTAAAGCTCCCTCTACACTGTTCCCCCCCATCCCAAGGACAGGGACAGCACGGGGTTGGATACAGAGTAAAGCTCCCTCTACACTGTCCCCCCCCATCCCAGGGACAGCACGGGGTTAGATAGAGAGTAAAGCTCCCTCTACACTGTCCCCCCCCATCCCAGGGACAGCACGGGGTTAGATACAGAGTAAAGCTCCCTATACACTGTCCCCCCCATCCCAGGGACAGCACGGGGTTAGAGACAGAGTAAAGCTCCCTCTACGCTGTCCCCCATCAAACTCTTCCAGGGACAGGGACAGCACGGGGTTAGATACAGAGTAAAGCTCCCTCTACACTGTCCCCCATCACACAACCCCCAGGGACAGGGACAGCACGGGGTTAGATACAGAGTAAAGCTCCCTCTACACTGTCCCCCTATCAAACTCTTCCAGGGACAGGGACAGCACGGGGTTAGATACAGAGTAAAGCTCCCTCTACACTGTCCCCCTATCAAACTCTTCCAGGGACAGGGACAGCACGGGGTTAGATACAGAGTAAAGCTCGCTCTACACTGTCCCCCATCACACACCCCCCAGGGACAGCACGGGGTTAGATACAGAGTAAAGCTCTCTCTACACTGTTAAAAAGGGACTCTCTCCTTCAGGGACCCCCGTTAAAGGGGGAGTCTCTCCCTCGGGGACCCCCGTTAAAGGGGGAGTCTCTCCCTCAGGGGACCCCTGTTAAAGGGGGTGTCTCTCCCTCACGGACCCCCGTTAAAGGGGGAGTCTCTCCTTTGGGGACCCCCGTTAAAGGGGGAGTCTCTCCCTCGGGGGACCCCCGTTAAAGGGGGAGTCTCTCCCTCAGGGGACCCCTGTTAAAGGGGGAGTCTCTCCCTCGGGGACCCCCGTTAAAGGGGGAGTCTCTCCCTCGGGGACCCCCCGTTAAAGGGGGAGTCTCTCCCTCACGGACCCCCGTTAAAGGGGGAGTCTCTCCCTCACGGTCCCCCGTTAAAGGGGGAGTCTCTCCCTCGGGGACCCCCTATTAAAGGGGGAGTCTCTCCCTCACGGACCCCCGTTAAAGGGGGAGTCTCTCACTCACGGACCCCCGTTAAAGGGGGAGTCTCTCCCTCACGGACCCCCCGTTAAAGGGGGAGTCTCTCCCTCGAGGACCCCCGTTAAAGGGGGAGTCTCTCACTCACGGACCCCCGTTAAAGGGGGAGTCTCTCCCTCGGGGACCCCCGTTAAAGGGGGAGTCTCTCCCTCAGGGGACCCCCGTTAAAGGGGGAGTCTCTCCCTCACGGACCCCCGTTAAAGGGGGAGTCACTCCCTCGGGGACCCCCGTTAAAGGGGGAGTCTCTCCCTCGGGGACCCCCCGTTAAAGGGGGAGTCTCTCCCTCGGGGACCCCCGTTAAAGGGGGAGTCTCTCCCTCGGGGACCCCCGTTAAAGGGGGAGTCTCTCCCTCATGGACCCCCGTTAAAGGGGGAGTCTCTCCCTCGGGGACCCCTGTTAAAGGGGGAGTCTCTCCCTCGGGGACCCCCCGTTAAAGGGGGAGTCTCTCCCTCGGGGACCCCTGTTAAAGGGGGAGTCTCTCCCTCGGGGACCCCCGTTAAAGGGGGAGTCTCTCCCTCATGGACCCCCGTTAAAGGGGGAGTCTCTCCCTCGGGGACCCCTGTTAAAGGGGGAGTCTCTCCCTCGGGGACCCCCGTTAAAGGGGGAGTCTCTCCCTCACGGACCCCCGTTAAAGGGGGAGTCTCTCCCTCACGGACCCCCGTTAAAGGGGGAGTCTCTCCCTCGGGGACCCCCGTTAAAGGGGGAGTCTCTCCCTCACGGACCCCCGTTAAAGGGGGAGTCTCTCCCTCGGGGACCCCCGTTAAAGGGGGAGTCTCTCCCTCGGGGACCCCCGTTAAAGGGGGAGTCTCTCCCTCGGGGACCCCCGTCAAAGGGGGAGTCTCTCCCTCGGGGACCCCCGTTAAAGGGGGAGTCTCTCCCTCACGGACCCCTGTTAAAGGGGGAGTCTCTCCCTCGGGGACCCCCCGTTAAAGGGGGAGTCTCTCCCTTCGGGACCCCCGTTAAAGGGGGAGTCTCTCCCTCACGGACCCCCGTTAAAGGGGGAGTCTCTCCCTCACGGACCCCCGTTAAAGGGGGAGTCTCTCCTTTGGGGACCCCCGTTAAAGGGGGAGTCTCTCCCTCGGGGACCCCCGTTAAAGGGGGAGTCTCTCCCTCGGGGACCCCCGTTAAAGGGGGAGTCTCTCCCTCGGGGACCCCCGTCAAAGGGGGAGTCTCTCCCTCGGGGACCCCCGTTAAAGGGGGAGTCTCTCCCTCGGGGACCCCCCGTTAAAGGGGGAGTCTCTCCCTCACGGACCCCCGTTAAAGGGGGAGTCTCTCCCTCACGGACCCCTGTTAAAGGGGGAGTCTCTCCCTCGGGGACCCCCCTGTTAAAGGGAGAGTCTCTCCCTCACGGACCCCCGTTAAAGGGGGAGTCTCTCCCCCGGGGACCCCCGTTAAAGGGGGAGTCTCTCCCTCGGGGGACCCCCGTTAAAGGGGGAGTCTCTCCCTCGGGGACCCCCGTTAAAGGGGGAGTCTCTCCTTTGGGGACCCCCGTTAAAGGGGGAGTCTCTCCCTCACGGACCCCCGTTAAAGGGGGAGTCTCTCCTTTGGGGACCCCCGTTAAAGGGGGAGTCTCTCCCTCACGGACCCCCGTTAAAGGGGGAGTCTCTCCCTCATGGACCCCTGTTAAAGGGGGAGTCTCTCCCTCACGGACCCCCGTTAAAGGGGGAATCTCTCCCTCGGGGACCCCCGTTAAAGGGGGAGTCTCTCCCTCGGGGACCCCCGTTAAAGGGGGAGTCTCTCCCTCGGGGACCCCCCGTTAAAGAGGGAGTCTCTCCCTCGGGGACCCCCGTTAAAGGGGGAGTCTCTCCCTCGGGGACCCCCGTTAAAGGGGGAGTCTCTCCCTCACGGACCCCCGTTAAAGGGGGAGTCTCTCCCTCACGGACCCCCGTTAAAGGGGGAGTCTCTCCCTCACGGACCCCCGTTAAAGGGGGAGTCTCTCCCTCGGGGACCCCCGTTAAAGGGGGAGTCTCTCCCTCGGGGACCCCTGTTAAAGGGGGAGTCTCTCCCTCACAGACCCCCGTTAAAGGGGGAGTCTCTCCCTCACGGACCCCCGTTAAAGGGGGAGTCTCTCCCTCGGGGACCCCTGTTAAAGGGGGAGTGTGATTAATATTCGATGAACACAGTGAACATCTTTTGTAATGAACGGTCACATTTATTTCCGAATATCTCTCCAGGCCAAAGCAGGTTTGAACTGAAAGCGATCGATAATTTCCACAAAGAACCACAACAGGATGGAACCAGCTGACCAAGTTTGGTTCGATAACTGATTGTCTCATTCCGAGAACCAGGACTATGTCTCCGCTCAACATCTCCGGAAGGATTTGGGACCAGCATCCGTCACCAACTCCATACATTTCCTCTTTAACATTGTCAGGTGATTCTCCCAACGCCTCTCTCTCACACACACACACTCCTGTATCTGGGGAGGTCTCTCTAACCCTCTCTCTCTCACACACACTCCTGTATCTGGGGAGGTCTCTCTAACCCTCTCTCACACACACACACACACTCCTGTATCTGGGGAGGTCTCTCTAACCCTCTCTCTCTCTCACACACACACACACTCCTGTATCTGGGGAGGTCTCTCTAACCCTCTCTCTCTCTCACACACACACTCCTGTATCTGGGGAGGTCTCTCTAACCCTCTCTCTCTCTCTCACACACACACTCCTGTATCTGGGGAGGTCTCTCTAACCCTCTCTCTCACACACACTCCTGTATCTGGGGAGGTCTCTCTAACCCTCTCTCTCTCACACACACACACTCCTGTATCTGGGGAGGTCTCTCTAACCCTCTCTCTCACACACACACTCTCCTGTATCTGGGGAGGTCTCTCTAACCCTCTCTCTCTCTCACACACACACTCCTGTATCTGGGGAGGTCTCTCTAACCCTCTCTCTCACACACACACACACTCCTGTATCTGGGGAGGTCTCTCTAACCCTCTCTCTCTCACACACACACTCCTGTATCTGGGGAGGTCTCTCTAACCCTCTCTCTCTCTCACACACACACTCCTGTATCTGGGGAGGTGTCTCTAACCCTCTCTCTCTCTCTCTCACACACACACTCTCCTGTATCTGGGGAGGTCTCTCTAACCCTCTCTCTCTCACACACACACACTCCTGTATCTGGGGAGGTCTCTCTAACCCTCTCTCACACACACACACACACACACACTCCTGTATCTGGGGAGGTCTCTCTAACCCTCTCTCTCACACACACACTCCTGTATCTGGGGAGGTCTCTCTAACCCTCTCTCTCACACACACACACTCCTGTATCTGGGGAGGTCTCTCTAACCCTCTCTCTCACACACACTCCTGTATCTGGGGAGGTCTCTCTAACCCTCTCTCTCTCACACACACACACACACTCCTGTATCTGGGGAGGTCTCTCTAACCCTCTCTCTCACACACACACACACACTCCTGTATCTGGGGAGGTCTCTCTAACCCTCTCTCTCACACACACACGCTCCTGTATCTGGGGAGGTCTCTCTAACCCTCTCTCTCTCTCACACACACACACTCCTGTATCTGGGGAGGTCTCTCTAACCCTCTCTCTCACACACACACACTCCTGTATCTGGGGAGGTCCCTCTAACCCTCTCTCTCACACACACACTCCTGTATCTGGGGAGGTCTCTCTAACCCTCTCTCACTCACACACACACACTCCTGTATCTGGGGAGGTCTCTCTAACCCTCTCTCTCTCCCACACACACACTCCTGTATCTGGGGAGGTCTCTCGAACCCTCTCTCTCTCTCACACACACACACTCCTGTATCTGGGGAAGTCCCTCTAACCCTCTCTCTCACACACACTCCTGTATCTGGGGAGGTCTCTCTAACCCTCTCTCTCTCTCACACACACACACATTCCTGTATCTGGAGAGGTCTCTCTAACCCTCCCTCTCTCACACACACACACACTCCTGTATCTGGGGAGGTCTCTCTAACCCTCTCTCTCTCACACACACACATTCCTGTATCTGGGGAGGTCTCTCTAACCCACTCTCTCTCACGCACACACACTCCTGTATCTGGGGAGGTCTCTCTAACCCTCTCTCTCTCACACACACACACTCCTGTATCTGGGGAGGTCTCTCTAACCCTCTCTCTCTCGCACGCACACACTCCTGTATCTGGGGAGGTCTCTCTAACCTTCTCTCTCACACACACACTCCTGTATCTGGGGAAGTCTCTCTAACCCTCTCTCTCTCACACACACACACACACACACTCCTGTATCTGGGGAGGTCTCTCTAACCCTCTCTCACACACACACACACTCCTGTATCTGTGGAGGTCTCTCTAACCCTCTCTCTCACACACACGCACTCCTGTATCTGGGGAGGTCTCTCTAAACCTCTCTATCTCACACACACACACACTCCTGTATCTAGGGAGGTCTCTCTAACCCTCTCTCTCACACACACACTCCTGTATCTGGGGAGGTCTCTCTAACCCTCTCTCTCTCACACACACTCCTGTATCTGGGGAGGTCTCTCTAACCCTCTCTCTCTCTCTCACACACACACTCCTGTATCTGGGGAGGTCTCTCTAAACCTCTCTATCTCACACACACACTCTCCTGTATCTGGGGAGGTCTCTCTAACCCTCTCTCTCTCACACACACACACACACTCCTGTATCTGGGGAGGTCTCTCTAACCCTCTCTCTCTCACACCCACACACTCCTGTATCTGGGGAGGTCTCTCTAACCCTCTCTCTCACACACACACTCCTGTATCTGGGGAGGTCTCTCTAACCCTCTCTCTCTCTCACACACACACACACTCCTGTTTCTGGGGAGGTCTGTCTAACCCTCTCTCTCTCTCACACACACACTCCTGTATCTGGGGAGGTCTCTCCAACCCTCTCTCACACAAACACACACACTCCTGTATGTGGGGAGGTCTCTCTAACCCTCTCTCTCTCTCACACACACTCCTGTATCTGGGGAGGTCTCTCTAACCCTCTCTCTCTCACACACACACACTCCTGTATCTGGGGAGGTCTCTCTATCCCTCTCTCTCTCACACACACACACTCCTGTATCTGGGGAGGTCTCTCTAACCCTCTCTCTCTCACACACACACACTCCTGTATCTGGGGAGGTCTCTCTAACCCTCTCTCTCTCACACACACACTCCTGTATCTGGGGAGGTCTCTCTAACCCTCTCTCTCACACACACACACACTCCTGTATCTGGGGAGGTCTCTCTAACCCTCTCTCTCACACACACACACTCCTGTATCTGGGGAGGTCTCTCTAACCTTCTCTCTCTCACACACACACACTCCTGTATCTGGGGAGGTCTCTCTAACCCTCTCTCTCTCACACACACACACACTCCTGTATCTGGGGAGGTCTCTCTAACCCTCTCTCTCTCACACACACACTCCTGTATCTGGGGAGGTCTCTCTAACCCTCTCTCTCACACACACACACACACACACACTCCTGTATCTGGGGAGGTCTCTCTAACCCTCTCTCTCACACACACACACTCCTGTATCTGGGGAGGTCTCTCTAACCCTCTCTCTCACACACACACACACTCCTGTATCTGGGGAGGTCTCTCTAACCCTCTCTCTCCCACACACACACACACCTGTATCTGGGGAGGTCTCTCTAACCCTCTCTCTCTCAGACACACACACACACTCCTGTATCTGGGGAGGTCTCTCTCACCCTCTCTCTCTCTCTCACACACACACACTCCTGTATCTGGGGAGGTCTCTCTAACCCTCTCTCTCTCACACACACACACACTCCTGTATCTGGGGAGGTCTCTCTAACCCTCTCTCTCTCAGACACACACACTCCTGTATCTGGGGAGGTCTCTCTAACCCTCTCTCTCTCACACACACACTCCTGTATCTGGGGAGGTCTCTCTAACCCTCTCTCTCTCTCAGACACACACACTCCTGTATCTGGGGAGGTCTCTCTCACCCTCTCTCTCTCTCTCACACACACTCCTGTATCTGGGGGGGTCTCTCTAACCCTCTCTCTCACACACACACACACACACACTCCTGTATCTGGGGAGGTCTCTCTAACCCTCTCTCTCTCTCACACACACACACTCCTGTATCTGGGGAGGTCTCTCTAACCCTCTCTCTCTCTCTCTCACACACACACTCCTGTATCTGGGGAGGTCTCTCTAACCCTCTCTCACACACACACTCCTGTATCTGGGGAGGTCTCTCTAACCCTCTCGCACACACACACTCCTGTATCTGGGGAGGTCTCTCTCACCCTCTCTCTCTCTCTCACACACACACACTCCTGTATCTGGGGAGGTCTCTCTAACCCTCTCTCTCTCACACACACACACACTCCTGTATCTGGGGAGGTCTCTCTAACCCTCTCTCTCTCAGACACACACACTCCTGTATCTGGGGGGGTCTCTCTAACCCTCTCTCTCACACACACACTCCTGTATCTGGGGAGGTCTCTCTAACCCTCTCTCTCTCTCACACACACACTCCTGTATCTGGGGAGGTGTCTCTAACCCTCTCTCTCACACACACAGTCCTGTATCTCGGGAGGTCTCTCTAACCCTCTCTCTCTCACACACACACACACTCCTGTATCTGGGGAGGTCTCTCTAACCCTCTCTCTCTCTCACACACACACACACTCCTGTATCTGGGGAGGTCTCTCTAACCCTCTCTCTCTCACACACACACACTCCTGTATCTGGGGAGGTCTCTCTAACCCTCTCTCTCACACACACACACTCCTGTATCAGGGGAGGTCTCTCTAACCCTCTCTCTCACACACACACACTCCTGTATCTGGGGAGGTCTCTCTAACCCTCTCTCTCACACACACACACACACTCCTGTATCTGGGGGGGTCTCTCTAACCCTCTCTCTCTCTCACACACACACACACTCCTGTATCTGGGAGGTCTCTCTAACCCTCTCTCACACACACACACACACTCCTGTATCTGGGGAGGTCTCTCTAACCCTCTCTCTCACACACACACACTCCTGTATCTGGGGAGGTCTCTCTAACCCTCTCTCTCACACACACACACTCCTGTATCAGGGGAGGTCTCTCTAACCCTCTCTCTCACACACACACACTCCTGTATCTGGGGAGGTCTCTCTAACCCTCTCTCTCACACACACACACACACTCCTGTATCTGGGGAGGTCTCTCTAACCCTCTCTCTCACACACACACACTCCTGTATCTGGGGAGGTCTCTCTAACCCTCTCTCTCACACACACACACACACTCCTGTATCTGGGAGGTCTCTCTAACCCTCTCTCTCTCACACACACACACTCCTGTATCTGGGGAGCTCTCTCTAACCCCCCCCACTTCCTAACTCTCTCTCGTGAGCTAATCGCTACTGTCTTGACTCATTCCATTGGCTCTTAGGCCTTAAGCCTGATAATCGGCCAATGGCCTTCCAGTTCCCAATGGGTTGACCTCCTCACCCACAATCTGACCCCTGTCACCCCTCAGTCCTGCCAGGGCCTGGCGATGGGAGGGCGTGGGGCGCGCAATTACTTCTCCCCGCTCCCCAGTTGGTCTCTGTCTCGGTTTTAGCGACCTGCTGAATGAGATGCAGGTTCCCACGATGCTCCAGGGCCTAAAATGGCTGCCCACTCTCCATAAGGAATGCACCCCGCCCAACCTACGGGGATGCGCCCTGAGCATCGTAGGAAATGTGCCAAGGGCTGTCGGAGGCCCACAATTAGCAGGGAATGCCCCCAAGGCCTCATGGGAAAGGTGCCCTGTAGTTACGGAGGTCCGTACGCAGCACCGGGGGCCCCAGAGCATCATGGGAAAGGCGCGAATGGCGTCCGGAGGCTCACGGGGAGCAGGGAAGACCCCAAAGCACCATGGGAAAGGCGCCAAGGGGCTTCCGGAGCCCCACACGAAATAGGGGTGGCCCAAAAGCATCATGGGAAACAAGCCAGGCGGCTCCGGAGGCCCTTACGGAGCAGGGCAGGCCCCAAAGCATCATGGGAAAGGCGCCAAGGGGTTCCTGAGGGCCATACGGAGCAGCGGAGGCCCCAAAGCATCATGGGAAAGGCGCCAACGGGTTCCTGAGGGCCATACGGAGCAGGGGAGGCCCCAAAGCATCATGGGAAAGGCGCCAACGGGTTCCTGAGGGCCATATGGAGCAGGGGAGGCCCCAAAGCATCATGGGAAAGGCGCCAACGGGTTCCTGAGGGCCATACGGAGCAGGGGAGGCCCCAAAGCATCATGGGAAAGGCGCCAACGGGTTCCTGAGGGCCATACGGAGCAGGGGAGGCCCCAAAGCATCATGGGAAAGGCGCCAAGGGGTTCCTGAGGGCCATACGGAACAGGGGAGGCCCCAAAGCATCATGGGAAAGGAGCCGAGGGGTTCCTGAGGGCCATACGGAACAGGGGAGGCCCCAAAGCATCATGGGAAAGGCGCCAAGGGGGCAGAAGGCGGGTTGTTAAGGAATGGGAGGGACAGGCCGTGCGGATTGGAGGGGCCCACTCTGCCCCCATCCTCCGTCTCTCCTCACCCCCCCCTCTCACTGCCCTCCAGGGGCACTAGCGAGCGCTTCCACCTTCACCACCCGATGAAGACCCCTCCAGCCGTCTGTCCAATCGCCTGTCGCCGCGTGTTGGAGGGTGGGTGGGGGGAGGGAGGGGGGCAAGGGTCACGACACAGGGTGAGGTGTGTGGTGGTGGTCGAGGGAGTCAGTTTGGGGCGTGTGTGCAGGGGGAGTTGGGTGAGGTGATGTTGAGGGAGTTGGGGTCAGTGTGCTGCGCTGGGGCCTAGTCGTCCGGGGTGAGGCCTGCCCTCAGA